>NC_134441.1:2488774-2533826 GCF_030867145.1 Opisthocomus hoazin
CTCTCACTCACCACCAAGCCGGAGGCGAGGGCTCAGCTCACCGTGCATTCGGCCGCCTTCCTCGCGGGCAAAGCCGCCTCTTCTTCCTCCTCCTCTTCCACCTCCTCTTCCTCCTCCTCGAGTCTCGGCAGCCCGCCCTCGCTCCTCTCCAGACCCATCCCCTTCACCTCGGTGCCCTCCACGGCTCTCCTGTCCTCGCCTCCGTCCTTCGTGGCCGCCATCCCGTCCCCGCAGGCTGCCCTGGCCGTGCTGCAGACGCAGCCCCTTTCCCTGGTCACCAAACCTGCTGACTAAGGGAAAAAACTCATCCCCTCCTCGTCTCGTCCCGTCCCGTCCGTCCCCTCCCTGCTGTACATTGCAGAAGCCACAATCAAGATTCAAACGCAGCCAAAACCATTATTGGTCAATATTTGACCCTTGCGGAACTCTTTTTGTAAGCAGACTCTGGAGGAAGGGGCTTTCTGCTCAGAGCTGCTGCCGGCAGTTGACCTAAAGACCGTTTTTATTAAAAAAGGAAAAAAAAAGGAAAAAAAAAAAAAGAGAAACCCTCCACAACGGAAATCTCCTGCGAGCTGGGTCGCTGCCGCAGGGCACGGTGATGCCGACGGCCTGGCGCTCCCACGCCGGCACTGCCCGCGGAGCTGCGGCCGGCGCTCCGTGCCGGAGGGAAGAGCAGAAACGCCGGCCGCCGACCCGGTGCCTCCGGACGCTCCCAAGTCCTCCCGTCCCACGGCTCCGCGCCCAGCCGTGGCGATCGCCTTCGCTCCGTGCCGGCGAGGAGCCGCATCCTGCCCCGAGGATGCCGCGCCGTCGGCCCTGCTCCTCCCGCCGTCGTGCCGGGGTGGGCAGGACCCGGGGCTGAGCCCTGGGCGTTGGGGAGGGTTTCTCCTTGGATCCCTGTTATTTTTCACAAAAGGAAATAAAACTACAGCTGCAACTTGCTGCGTGAGCGTGGTCAGTGGGGGAAGCGCTCGCTCCCTGCCCATCGCCACCTTCGCCCCGGGAAGCCTCTCGGGACGCGGCTGCGGTCCAGCCCCGGAGCGGGGCGCGGGGCCAGGCATGGCCCCAGCCGGAGGGCATCACCCAGACGCCTCCGTCGACGGGCGCAGGGCGACGTCGGGGTGTCCCTCAGACCTCTGACGGACGGTTTGCCGGAGAGCAGGATGCGGGGGATTCGGTAAACCAGTTCGGGGGGCGGCTGAGACGCCGGGGAGCGGGAGGAGTTCCTGGTGTGTGTCCGACGGGCAGGGACCGCAGGACGCCCCGTGCCTGCTGCTTCCAGGAACGACAGGACAGAGCAGGATGAAAAGGGACCGCACAAAAGCAACCCAGGGTCACCCAGCAGGTTTTCACCTGGCCTTCAGATATCGCTTGGTTCAGCACTTCAGCTCATCAAGACTCTTCCACCTCACTATAATTTTAACAGGAAAAAAAAAAAAACTATCTCAAATTTTTCTGGTTGAAAATCACCATTTTGTTTTCTGTTGCAGATTTAATTCCGAGCTGCACCTGCCCAAAGGTGATTTGTGGTGTTTACAGTCCTGTTTTGTTCCCCTTTCTGACTTTTCTTGGCCATTTTCCATTTCCAGGGCCCAGCCTGGCTCCTCTCTACCCGCACCCGCGCTGCGTTGTGGGGACCACGCTGTCCTTGGGCTCCCAGCCCGTGGCTGCGGGCAGCGTCCACCCCATCACCGTCCGTGCTGGGCTGAGCCCTCCCTGCGGCTGCCGGCGCTCCGGCTCTCGGTGCGGTGGGTGCCTTTGCTCATTCGGTGGGATAAATGGTGCCTTCGCCTCCTGTCGTGACATTTCTCGTTTCCTTTCCAGTGCCGAGCTGGCGTGAGCAGCCCCTGAGGATGCGTTTTTATCAAGCTGGAGCAGCAGCCGGCGTCCATCTGCAGGTGGAGGGGAAAAGGGACCATCTTGGTGTCTCGGCCTTGAGGAGGACGGTGTCCGCGTCTACCAGATGTTGTGTGAGACGGCTGCGTGCCACGGGAGGACTCTGGCATCTGTGAATCCCGGCGGATGATGCTTGGATTCGAGGATTCCTCTTTCTGCGTCTCAGCTGGGCAGAACTACCAAAAGTTCAGCCGAGCGATGGCCCTGGCTGTGGGTGCAGGGAAGAGCACAGCCTCGAGCGCCAGCGACACGTGCGGGGCACACGCTGGCTCCCGTAACCTTGCGAGAGCTCCAGGTGGCTTCTGCAGACGGTGACGGTGCCTGCAGCTCCTCCCGTCCAGCTGAGGATCATCTTTTGGACTGGAAGCGACAAAATTCACAGCTCGGAGCATCCCAGCTGGGTGGTAGCTCCCAGAATTGTTGGTCTAAGGGACGGCAGCTGGTTGAGAGCCTCGAGCAGCGAGAGGAGCCTGCGGCAGACCCAGCTCCCGCGTACCACCTTCTTGGCGGCCACCACCAAAGCCTCCGAGCACGAGAAGGTGCCTGGGGCGTCTTTATTCACTGTCGCGCCCAGGACAGCCCCGAACTCGGGAGGCGTTGCCGTTCCACGCACAAAACCATTTCAGGTTCTTGCCTTCAAAGAACAAATTTGTAAACGCCGGGGCAGGGCGTGACTCCTCCGCGCCGGCACCCAGCAGGACCAGCCGCGAGGCTCTAGCTGACGGCATCCTGGCCGCGTGTCGCGCGGTCGCGCGGGATCCAGGGCTGAGGGGATTAGAGCGTGGCCCAAAACGCGCGTGGCCGTCGTTTGCAAAGAGGCAGAACGCAGCTTTTTTTTTTAGCAAGGCTGTTCCACGAAGCTGGTTCTTCCGCGGGGAACGTCTGGATGGCAGGCGGCCTCGCTCTCCCCAACACCGGGAGCAGGCTGCAGACAAACAGCTCCTTGAATTAGATTTCATGGGAAATTAAAGGCGTGGAGAGACCTGTCACAAGAATTAAAGTCTGAACCGGAGCCAGACAGCTTCAAACAGATGTTGGACTTCAGCAGGAGAATATTTCTTTGTTTCACTCGGCGTTTTCCCATACAGAAAGGGAACATCTGTTCCGATGCTTTCGCAGCGCTCCTACGCCGAGATCGGCTCGGATTATCCCCCGCTAGCAGAGAAGCAACTGGCCACCAAAGCCCTCTTGGCCCCGCTCCTCCCGGAGAAGAGGGCAAGGCCGGCGTCGCGCCGAAGCCGTCTGAGGCGAACGAGGCCGATGGTGGTGTCCCTCCGTCCCTCGTGCTCGCGGTGATGCGGCTGGGTGGAAATGCTGCATTCAGCCTGGTTATCAACGGAAAACTGATGCCTCAGCCGGGGTTTTTTTTTGTCCTTGGGGAGGTGTAAGTTCTGGGATTTGTCTTTGCCGCAGAAAAGCTCGGGTATCCAGTGTATTTCAGGCTGGGCTGTTGTGGCGAGGAGGTCTGGTAGCCCCTCTCCTCTTTTTTTGGACAAGTTTGAGGCTGCATTTCTCACGATGCTGAACTCATCCTGAGACGTGGGAGCTGAAATCGAGCCAGGCAGCGCAGGGTGCAGAGGAGAGCCACGCACGGAGGTCCGGGGAAGCTCTCTAGCAATATTTCCCATTTCCAAGAAATCATTTTTCGAACTTGCAACAAAAAAAAACGCAATTTTGCGGCCAAAGATTCCTGATTTTCCCTTTGGTCCCCCCAAGAAAATGAGGCGTCTGCCGCTGCGCACCCCTTGGTCCTGCTTCGTAGGTGGCTTTTTTTTTTTCATAGGGTGCATCCCAACCACGTCCAGCGATGGGGAGAAGGTCAGGGAGGGGACAGAATGGTGTCCCGCGGAGAGTCGGCAGCAGAAGGAAGGGACAGCGTGGCGTAAAGGCAGGGAGAGGTGGGACAGCCGGGCTCTGCCGTAGCTGAGAGGCACAACACGGCTGGGACGGGGGACATCGTGCCAACATCGAGGTTCCTGTCGCTCTGCCAGCTGTGGCAGATGTTGCCATTCCCATGCGCGGGTCGAGACGGTGTGAACACGGCTGGGTGGAGGCACGGCGAGGTGGACCCGCTCGTTTGGGGTCTGCCGTTGTCTCCAACAGCGGAGGTCCACGTCGGAAGAGCCCAGGAGCGACAAGAGGTGCGGCCGGGCGGGAGAGCCGGGCACGTGACGAAGCCGGCGTTGGGAACGGGCAGCCGCGTCCTCGGGAAGCGCGCGTTCCTCGTGGTTGCCACCCGTGCCCAGAGCGAAACGAAGCTCAGGGAGCTCCTGACGTCTCCTGGCTGAGCCACGGCTGCGGAGCCGTGCCTGGGGAGCTGGGCTGCGTCGCGGCGGACGGGCGGCACCAGGAACGGCGCGGGGGCACGACAGGATGCGCCTCTGAGCCCGTCCCGGCCCAGAAACGTGACGTAGAGTAAGAAAAGGCTGAAAACCTCGATAAAAGGGTGACTTTTTGTGACTGGCCGCAGCTATTGGGGGGGGGGTTATTGCTGGGAGTTGGCAAACGTCTCGTTAAGAGCTTGTCAAGAGCAAACTTCTGGGAGCGCTTGCTCTGGTAGCATCTGGGAGCCAGCTTGGTGCTTCCCCCACTTTTTTTTGGAAGCGGGGTTACTTCTGTCACCTCCGTCCGCTTGCTTAATTGCAGCCATCGTGATCAAACAGCGCCCAGCCCCCCGCTCCCTCCGCAGCTCTGGCTATTCACTAATTGAAATGCCTAATGAGGTCCCCGGGGTCTCCTGCAGAGATGGAGCTAATTAGGGGCTCCGCCACGAACCCAGCGAGCAGCAGCAAATGAAGTTTTCCTCGAAGCTGCTTTTTTGCGAGGGGGCCGGGGGGAGGGCGCACCAGATGTCCTGCTTCCCCGCTCCGCACCGGGCTGAGGCCGGCGCTCGGCGGACTCCAGGCTCCTGCCAAAGCAGCTGGTGCAGAGGCAGTGGCTACACTTGATACATTTTAATTAGCATCATTAAATTCTGCCATTCGCTAATTGTTTCTCCTTTTGATCCTTTATCCTGACCAGATTAGGCCTCGGGGGGGGAAAGGGACGGGATGGGGGATGCAGGCACTCCTGACAAGGTGAGGACTTTATTCTCTCTACGTGTGGGGTTGTCACCAGACCTTGGGAGACCGCACTAAAACGCCCCAGTCGGGGCGAAATTCGAGGCCAGGTTTGTGTGTCCGGCCTGTTTTTGGGTGTCGTGGCTATTCTCGGAAAGAGTCGCCCCCAAAAAGTGACATCCCCCGAGGCTTGATGAGAAGAGACGAGGAAACCACCCCCAACCTTGCTGCGGTCTGAACGTGAAGGAGTTGTTTTTCACGTGATGGAGGACCGGCAGCTGCCATCGCGTCGGGAAGCGGCCGGGTGGGACCGAAAGGGAATTTCCTCCTTTCTGCTTTCCAGCGGACAGAGATCGTAATCCTCAATCCTCTTCCTTTTCCTCCTGCCAGTCCACGTCCGCGCAATGGTGCTGAAGTCAGAGGTGCTTCCTCGCCGCCCGCGGTGACGGCCGCGTCCCGGGGCTGCGCGGGGAGGGCGCAGCCGCAGCGAGGTCAGGCGAGGTCGCCGGTCGTGTTCGGCGCGTCTCAGCCAAGAAAACTGTTGAAGGAAAAGGAGCCTGGTGCGAGGCGCCCGGCGCTGAGCTGATGTCAGCCTCGTACTCGGTATTTTGGGCAGAATTCTGTTCCCAGATGCATTGTTGTAAACCCAGAGGAACTTGGCCTCCGTTCAGCTACTCTTGACTTCCAGGGGTGCGAGTGAAAGCCGAACTGGCTGGGCATGAGAAGTAGGCTCGCTTGTCTGTTTTAAATCTCAACAAAAGCATTGGGCCAACTGTTCTTCTGTCTCCGTAGAAGGGCAGGCGTGGGCAGAACCGAGGATTATTGGAATGCATTGAATTGAATAGAGGATTGGGAAAAAAGAGAAGAAAAATCAACCACATAATCCATCGTGCTCTGCGGCCAAGTCGGGATTACTCCCCAAAGCATTACCGCTGTGCGGGACTCGTTTGGTTCGCACGTTGAGTGATGCCGTGATATTTTTCTGTGTTTCAGTGTTGAGCTGGAGCTGCTAACGAATTCGTGAGGTTCTTGCGATTCCTTCTGGGACGCGTGGGACTTCGCTGCTCGCCTTTCAGCGCTCAGCGCTGCAGGATGCCGCGTTATGGATGACACCAAGCCACAGTGGGAAGCACGCACGGTCTGGGGAGGTTAAGCACTAAAGACGTTCGTCCTGGGTGGAGATGAAGGCCGTTCTTGACAAATCCATTGATCTAAAAGGAAAGAAGTGAGATGACAGGGAGGACAAATTGGGATTGTTGCTAATAAACCAAATTACAGAGGCTTCATGGCATCATTCGTGCGCTTGGAAAACTGATGTCAAAGGTGTAGCTGGTTTGGGAGGGACAAGGCTGGAGATGAAACTTTATGAAGAATGGTGTACCTCCATACTGACGTCCCTGAACAGAGGGAGACAGACCTGCGCAAGGCCACCAGGGAGCAATAATGAACATGAGGAAGACCCAGGAAGAACATCTGGAGCCCTTCATTCTACCAGGATCCTCAAAAAGCCATGGCCCAGCAGTTGTCTGCTGGAACAGGAGTACAGCAGGAGGCAAACCCCCTCGAGAGAGGCTTGGACAGCGGGTGGCGACAACTTCTGGATACAGCAGGTGACGTACAGCTGGAAGACAACCGCGGATGACATCAGTCACAGCTGAAGGGCACCCAGCACCTTGACTCACTGCCGGAGGGGCGCAGTTCATGGGCCTGAGGACATTAAATCCATCCGAGGAGCTCAGCTGCAGGCTCCAGATCCCCCCAGCTGCCCCGACCATGGTAGCAGGAGAATAGGTGGGCTTGAGGATCTTTCTATGTTTTGATTTGATCTGCATCAAGTATGTGTTGTTTTCCATTCCAGGCAGCAGAGCAGGACGGTGGAGGTGGGTAGGGTAATCAGCAAGACACGATGAAATCCTTACATTTGTTCTGCAGATGGAGCTGGAGGAGCGTCCCCAGTTTTGGGCAGTATCCTTCAAGGTGTGGAAGAGAGAAAGCCCAGAAGAGAGCATGAACTACAGGAGAAGACGGACATCCAGTGTGGAGGAGAGAGACATAACGGTCTTCAGCAGTGTGCCCTGGGTGCCAAGAAGGCTGATGGGATCCTGGGGTGCATCCAGAGGAGTGTGGGCAGCAGGTCAGGGAGGTTCTCCTCCCCCTCTGCTCTGCCCTGGGGAGGCCCCATCTGCAGTGCTGGGTCCAGTGCTGGGCTCCCCAGTTCAAGAAAGATGAGGAGCTACTGGAGAGAGTCCAGCGCAGGGCTGCGAGGATGAGGAGGGGACTGGAGCATCTCTGCTACGAGGAGAGGCTGAGGGAGCTGGGCTTGTTCAGCCTGGAGAAGAGAAGGCTGAGAGGGGACCTTAGAAATGCCCATAAATATCTGCAGGGTGGGGGTCAGGAGGACGGGGCCAGACTCTTTGCAGTGGTGCCCAGCGACAGGACAAGGGGCAACGGGCACAAACTGAAGCAGAGGAAGCTCCAGCTGAACCCAAGGAAGAACTTCTTCCCTCTGAGGGTGCCGGAGCCCTGGCCCAGTGTCCTGGGTTTGGCCAGAACAGGGTTAATTTTCACCGGACTCCAGGAAGGGGCACAGCCGGCGGGTGGGGGCTGACCCCACCTGGCCAAACAGAGCCCGGTATTCCATACCATGTGACGTCACGCTGGGTTCCGGTGGGGGGGGGCGGCGCGGCGGGAAGGCACTCGCGGCTTGGGCGGGCGCAGCGCCGGTCCTGTTTCGGGAGAGCGGCTGTTGTACGGTTCGTGGTTGCGTTTTCTCCTTATTTGTATCGTTGTTGTTCCTGTTTTCCCTCTGTTTGCTGTTCTGTTAAACTGCCCTTATCCCGACCCACCAGTTTCTGCCTCTTTCTTTCCATTCTCCTCCGCACGCCGGCGGGGGGAGGGGCGGCCGCGTGGCGCTTTTGTTGCCGGCGGCAGCCGAAACCAAAACACCCAGGCTGCCCAGGGAGGCTGTGGAGTCTCCTTCTCTGGAGATATTCCAGCCCCGCCTGGACGCGGTGCTGTGCCCCCTGCTCTGGGTGACCCT
This sequence comes from Opisthocomus hoazin, assembly GCF_030867145.1. Classification (NCBI taxonomy): domain Eukaryota; kingdom Metazoa; phylum Chordata; class Aves; order Opisthocomiformes; family Opisthocomidae; genus Opisthocomus; species Opisthocomus hoazin. The sequence goes on from NC_134441.1 coordinate 2,496,770, forward strand.
GCTTGGGCAGGGGGTTGGGCTGGGGGACCCCCAGAGGGCCCTGCCAACCCCCGACCATGCTGGGATTCTGGGATTCAGTAGGCGAACATCGGCAGAGGAAAGGGATACGTATTCCTCAGCGCCCACGGAGAGCCGACAGCTCCTTTTCTGCTGCTGGTGGGAAGCGCTGGAGTTGAACAGGACGTGTCTGGCCTGGCCCAGACCAGAAATAAAAGGTTCTCTGAGCCGCTGGACTGGCCACGCTGCCCCAGCGCAGCCGTCGTCCTCGGGAAGCAGTCCTGAGCCGCAGGGAGGGAGATGAGCCCCGATGTCTCCGCACCGGCCCCCCCGCCACGGCCGGGTCCGGCCCCCGCACCAGGGCGGCAGCCGCGGGGGCAGCAGACGGCCGAGCCCGGGGGGAGGGGAGGCCCGGCCCTCGAAGCACGGCCCCGCCGCCCCGTTCTGGGCCGCTGCGCGCGGAGTCCCGGCGCCGGGTTCTTGGGGCCTGGAAGCAGACCCAAAAATGGCAGGTTTTTTTCCCTCAAAACGCTGCTTTTTACCCCAAAGATGGAGCGGTTTGGCGGAGGCGAGGCCTGCGGCGGGGGCCAGGCGTGGCACGGGCCGTGAACCGTTAAGCCACGCCCTTAATTTGCATAAACCCCTCCCATTTCGAGCAATCCCATGCTCTCTGAGCCATGCCCTGATTCCCCACAAGCCCCGCCCCAAATTCCAACAAGCCCCGCCCTTATTTCCCACAAGCCCTGCCCCGATTCCCACAAGCCCCGCCCTGATCCCCACAAACCACGCCCCTATTCTCACAAACCCCGCCCCTACCCTAAACCCGCCCCAGCGTCTCAACAAGCCCCGCCTCAGTCTTAACAAGCCCCGCCCCGGCTCTTAGCAATCCCCGCCCCCGAGTCGCCCCAAGACCTGCCCCAATCCCCCTCAGCCCCGCCCCACTCTTAAACTCCGCCCCAGCCCCCTCGGGCCCCGCCCCTTCCCTCCTCTCCCACCCACCCCGTTCCCGCCCGCCGCCTCCCCGCTCTCGCGAGATCTCCCGGAAGCAGCACCTGCCTGACCGGAAGCGGAAGCGGGCGGGCCGGTCGGTGGCAGTGCGGGCTGCTGGCTGCTGGCTGTCATGGCGCTGCGGCTGCTCCTGCTGCTCTTGGCGCTCGGTGCCGCCGCCCGGGCCGGGGGTGAGAGCGCGGAGGGCGGGGGACCGCGAGGCGGGGGTGTTGGGGGGACCCGGCGAGGGGGGCAGCGGCCGGGGTGCCCGGTGCGGGGTAGGAGGAGGCGGGGGGGGCCGGTGCGGGGTCGCTGAGGCGGAGCGGGGGCCGAGGAGGGCCGGTACGGGGTCGCTGAGGGGGAGCGGGGGCTGAGGGGGGCCGGTGCGGGATCGCTGAGGGGGAGCGGGAGGGGCCGGTGCGGGGTTGCTGAGGTGGAGCGGGGGCCGAGACGGGCCTGTGCGGGGTCGCTGAGGGGGAAGGTGGGGTGTGGGGGGGGTGGGCGCCGGGGAGGGGCAGTAGCGAAGCCGGGGCAGCGCTGGGGTGGGCCGAAGGGGGGGCCTGGGAGGGGGTCCCTCCCCCGCCGCTGGGTCTGCTGCCCCTTGGGTCCACCCGTGCCATTGCTGGTCTCCCGGGACTGCGTGGGCCGGGGGCAGGCGGTGACGCTGAGCTCTCTGCGTGTGCCCACAGCTGCGGGGCAGAGCCTGGGGGGACCAGAGTCGGGGAGAACTTCAGCAGGCGCCGTGGGATCCCCCCAGCCGGGAGCGCGGGACCGGCACGAAACCCCAGAGGAATCAGAACAGCGCTCCAATTCGGTTCCACCCAACAACGGGAACTCCGGAGTGAACACGAACAGCGAACGGGAGGAGGAGAAGGACCAGCAGCACCAGAATGTGTCTGAGCAGCACAGCAGCGTGGGGCAGCAGGGCGACAGCCAGGGTGGTGCTGGGCAAGACAGTGGTCCAAGCAGCAGCAGCCAAGGCGGCAACACAAGTCCCCAGGCCAGCAGCCCCGGGAGCCAGGCCAGTAGCCCCAGTAACCAGGCCAACAACCCCGGTAGCCAGGGTAACAGCCCCAGTAACCAGGCCAACAGCCCCAGTAACCAGGCCAGCAACCCCGGTAGCCAGGGTAACAGCCCCAGTAACCAGGCCAGCAACCCCAGTAACCAGGCCAGCAACCCCGGTAGCCAGACCAGTGACACCCAGAACCAGGGCAACAACCAGGACAGCAGCAACAAGGACAACGGTCAGGATGGCAGCAACCAAGGTGGTGGCAACGAGAACCAGGGCGAGAACCCGGACACCAACCAGAACCAGGACACCAACAAGGACACCAGCAACGAGAACCACGTTGACAACCAGGGTGGCAACGACCAGGACCACAGCGATGACAAGCACAGCGGCAGCAACGACGCAAACCAGGGCAACAACCAGGAGAATAAGGACAGGATCCAGGGCAACAACCAGGGCAGCAACAGCAATAACCAGGGCAACAACCAGGAGAATAAGGACAGGAACGAGGAGGATAAGGACAGGAACCAGGGCAACAACCAGGAGGTTAACAACAGGAGCCAGGAGGGTAACGACAGGAGCCAGGGCAACAACCAGGGCAGCAACCTCGAGAACCAGGGCAGCGACGGCAATAACCAGGGCAACAACCGGGATAATAACGACGGGAGCCAGGAGAAGAAGGACAAGAACCACGGTGACAACCAGGGCAGCGACGGCAATAACCAGGCCACCAACCAGGGTGATCAAGTGGGCTCGCCGAAAGACAAAAGCCCGTCACCGCCACCAACTTCCTCCGCTGCTGAGAGCGACAGCTTTTTAGACGATGGAGGAAGCCCCGGCGAGGAAGAGGAAGGGGCGAAAGAAGGCAGCGATGCCTCCTCCTCTAATAAGGAGAGAGAGAAGAGCATCCCTTCCCTGCCCAGGGACCAGTCGGAGAGCAGCCACTTCTTCGCCTACCTGGTGACCACGGCTGTGATCGTTGCCGCCTTGTACGTGGCGTATCACAACAAGCGCAAGGTGAGCGGCTCGGGCCGGGGGCCCTTCCCCTCGCCCCGGCTTTCGGTTCTCACCGGTACCTCCCGCCCGCGGCGCGGCGTGGGTTTGGTTCGCGGTCTCAGCACCTCGGGGGGGAGCGGAGGGGGGTGTTGGAGCCAGGAAAGGGGTCGGATCTCCGCGGGGGTTGGGCGGCCTCAGCTCTGGTGGTTGTTTTCAGCTGAGAGAGGCGAAAAGGAGAAGATGTGTGAAGTTACCCCGCCGTTTGTCGCTGACGAGGAGTTTTCTAGAGCAGGTCGCGGAAGACTTGGCCTGAAATAGTCTTCCACGGGGGGCTGCAGCTCAAATGACGTAACTGTCCTTTGCTGGGTTCTTTTTTTCCTCCTGTAAAGCTATTTTTGAGGCAGGAGAAAGAAAACAAGTTCTTCCTGTTTTCTGCATGTGAGGCAAACCTCATCACCGCCTGCTTTCAGCCTTAGCTGGGTTTAAATGTCGGCACTGATCTGTGTCGAGTGAGACGCGGTCGCTAGCAGGAGGTGGGCGACGGGGGTCTCTGCCCCGTTAGAAGCGCCGGTGTTTGAAGTGAGAACAAGCTTCTCCAGGCGCTGCCGTCCCGCTCACCTTGTCCCCATTTCTCTCTCCAAAGATCATTGCTTTTGCTCTGGAAGGGAAAAGGTCAAGAAGTGGTCGACGGCCCAAATCCGGCGATTATCAGAGGCTGGATCAGAAGGTAAGGACTGCCCGAAGCGGGGCTGCCTCGCCCCGCGCCCGCCCGGTGTTCCCGATGCGATGTGTTGGCCTTTCGCGTTAGAAATGCTCACAAAGCCCCGACTTGGTTGGGGTTGGAAAGCAGGTTTTTGTAGCAAAACCCTGACTTGTGGTCTGGAAATGGGGTTTTGTCAGAAAATGGAAGCAATGATACTGTCAATCACAGAATCCCAGCATGGTGGGGGTTGGCAGGGCCCTCTGGGGGTCCCCCAGCCCAACCCCCTGCCCAAGCAGGGTCACCCAGAGCAGGGGGCACAGCACCGCGGCCAGGCGGGGCTGGAATATCTCCAGAGAAGGAGACTCCACAGCCCCTCTGGGCAGCCTGGGCCAGGGCTCCGGCACCCTCAGAGGGAAGAAGTTCTTCCTCGGGTTCAGCTGGAGCTTCCTCTGCCCCAGTTTGTGCCCGTTGCCCCTTGTCCTGTCACTGGGCACCACTGGAAAGAGTCTGGCCCCGTCCTCCTGACCCCCACCCTGCAGATATTTATGGGCATTTCTAAGGTCCCCTCGCAGCCTTCTCTTCTCCAGGCTGAACAAGCCCAGCTCCCTCAGCCTCTCCTCGCAGGAGAGATGCTCCAGTCCCCTCCTCATCCTCGCAGCCCTCCGCTGGACTCTCTCCAGTAGCTCCTCATCTTTCTGGAACTGGGGAGCCCAGAACTGGACCCAGCACTGCAGATGGGGCCTCCCCAGGGCAGAGCAGAGGGGGAGGAGACCCTCCCTCGCCCTGCTGGCCACACTCCTCCTCATGCACCCCAGGATCCCATTAGGCAGAGCTACGCGGGGCGGAAGTTTGAGAGCCTTGAGCTCAGCTGTGCTGGAGAGTGGTTTGTCACTGACCCAGATGACTTTTTCAAAGGAGTTTTTAGGGGGAGGAGGGTTGGATTTGGGGGGAAGTCCCTTCCTTCTTCCCCTTGAAGCTTTTTTCACCTGTAGTCCTTGAAGTTGGAAGTGTCCGTAGTTATTTGCTGCCGTGGGAAGAAAATTCAAAGTCCCCTGAAGCTGCAGCTCAGCCCCTCTCTTGGAAGGCTGCCGGCATCTGTGGGGCCGCGACGGTGGCCGTTTACGAACGCCGTCAGGGATTTTGCGTAGAAATCTCCGGGCGGTGCCGTCCGGCTCCTTTTCGGCTCCGCGGAGGCGCAGCGTGCCGGTGGGAGGGGAAGCTCCGTGCTCTCCCTTCCCGAATTGCGGCCGGGGGCAGCCGGCTGAGTGCCGCCGCGGTGATTTGCCTGCTTGAGCCTCCCCATTTAGCCTCAGCCATGTTTCGGGGATCCGTTCCCCGTGCTGGGAATTCCCTGACGCGTCCCCGAGGCACCGCAGAGCGGGCAGGTGGTTAGAAAGAGCCTGGGTTTTATTTGGAAGCTCATCAGAGACCCCCAGCCCGCTCAAACCCCGATGCTTTGCCGGAGCAGAAAAGCAACGCTGAGCTTCCGAATGGCTTAAACCTTTCTTTTTGCCTTTCCAGATCTAGATACCTCCTCGGAGACTCGGTGGGATAATGGCTGCTGGCGACGAGAGCGCAGGAACGCTGGGACACCCCCCGACTCCCCCCGCCGTAGCGCTCGGGGTCGTCGCTGTGCTGCCGCGTTCCGATTTCAGACAGCCGGAAGAAGGGGAAACGCTTTTGGGTTTTGCACCTGCACCTCGGTGACGTTAGAGCTCTCACTTCCTCGAAGCGCGTTTCTCCTTTCCCTGCTGCCTGAAGACGAACTCGTTTTCCGCTTGGCCGCCTGGCCTTGAGCCCACGACCCGGGGAGAGCCGGGCCCCAGCACTTGACAGAACTCTTGTGTCCAAATGAAATGGGATTTGCCATCTACTGTACTGATGTCTCCTCTTTGGGGGGGGGGGGGAACCCCCCAAATAAATCCGCCTGCGAAATGAGCCATCCGCCTCTTCCCCCTCGCATAGAGCTGCCTTTGTAAGCAGCACGCTCTTGCTTGAGCCGCAGACGTCCTCCCCTTCTGTCCATTGTATCTGGACGCTAAAAGTTTGGCACGTGACTGACTGCACTCGGTGGGAAACGACCCGCCAAGGACTCGGATTTGATTTGATTTTGATTTTTTCCCCCCCTCTCCCTGCGATGAAGACAACGCTATAGAGTTCGCCGTCTCGATTCTCTCTTTCGCCGCCCCTCCCGGTCCCCAGAGTTCGGCCGTTGGCGCGGAGCCGCGGGGCGATGCTGGGAAGGAGGGCGGGTTGGGCGTGGGAAGCTGCGTGCCGGGTTGCCTCCGCGTGGTTGTCGCGGGTTTGATCGCTTCCCTCCCCCTCGTGAACACGCGGCTGAGCGGTAACGTAAAACGCACGGGCGTGCTGAAGCGTTTGGGCTGGAGGAAGCCCGCGGCCCTTCGCACCTCCTCCTCGAAATCGCGGTGTTGAGGCCCTGGGGTGCTCAACGAGAGCTCAACGGGTCGCACAGCCCTCGGCGGCGGCTCGCCGGCGACGTGCCGCGGTCTCGCCCGGTCGGGACGCGAGGTGCTCGCCGAGCGCCTTGGGAAACCGTTGCAGCCCGCGGCACGGGCGCCGTCCCTGCTGCCCGTGAGTCACCGCGGGGGTGTCTGCTCCTCCAGAATCACCTCCGGAGCAGGTGGCCGACGTCGCCGGTGCCGCTTCACGGCGCTGGGGGAGCTTGGGGTGGGTGAACGCCCGCGTGGGCAGCTGCTGGTGGCTGAGCCGGTCGCGTCGGTGTTGCTGTGGAGCACTTAAACCGGGGCCTGGGGTGTGGGTTGTATTTAAGGCTGCGAAACACGTTGATTCACGAATTATAGCTGTGAGATTTTTTGTAGTTCTACTCCAAAGATGTTTGTTTGAAACAGGGCGTTTCTGAGGAAGGCACGAGGTGCCTGCCTGGCCTCGTGCTTTTGTTTTTTTTCCAATATGGGCAGAATAAAATCGGTGTGAGGCAGCCAGAGCTCTTTGCACAGGTACGGCTGTGCGCCCGACGCCGGCGGCAGCCCTCCGTGAGTCGCCGTCTCCGTGCGCTCGCCGACTGACCGCACGGGAACAGTCCCGGCCGGGTGGGCTTCCCGGCTGCGACAGCGGCTTGCGGGAGGAGGCCGGCCCTTTTCCACCTTCCCGAGGCCGCGGACAACCGGTGATCTGCCCTGCGGTGGCTAAAGGCAGTCGCGTCTGACGAGGGTGAAGACATTGCCTTGTCTGGACACGAGAGCTGCGGCTGTGGTTTGTTTTTTATCTCAGTCGTTCGTTCCCTGCGTAAGAGGGAGAAGGGGCTTGACCCTCTCGTAAAAGAAAAATCCTCTCTGCTTGTGGGTTTGTTTTCCTGGCTGTCAGCAAGCACAAGGAGCGGGAGAAAGTCCCTCTTGGCTTTAAATAGCTTTCAAGGTTTCGGCAGTAAACTTTTTCGGATGCTGGATGTACTCGCAGAACCTTTTTTGGAGACCGGGAGCGCGAGGTGAAGGGACAGCGAGTCCCGGAACGTAACCTCTGGGGGCAAAGCGCCTGCGGAGAAGGGCGGGAGCGCGCGCCCGCAGCAGGGCTCCGCCGCGGCGCAGATCCCGTCGGAGGAGTCGGAGGCTCGCTGGCACGCGGCCGATGTACGGGCGGGAGGTGGTGGCTTCGGTCTGACGACGGCGGGGGGAGAATCCCGTGTTCCACCGTGTGAAACGCCGTGCGCTTCCGAGCTGCTCGTTCCCGGGTTTTTAGAGCGTGCGCGCTGTTTTCCTGCTTTCTCCTATTTTTTTTTAAATTGAAAAATGATTTACAAAGGTGGGGGGTTTTTTTTGTCCCCACCATCTCCTTGCTTTCCTGTCGGTCCTGTGTTGTTCCAAGCTGTGTTGGGCATCCCGCCGCGTCGCTGCTTACGGCGAGCCGAAGCCAGGGGGTTCTTCGGAGAGCGGGACCGTCGTACCTCAAACGTCGATGTCGTCGGGTTGGAGCGAGCACGAGCTCGTTCGTCAGGTTAACGAGGACGTGCGTCACGCCTCGCTGGGAGCTGCTCATTTGCTTGGTGCCAGGGAAGCGCTGGGTTCCCGGAGAGGCAGAGCTCAGGCTAAATCGGGGGGCGTCCCCCCAAAACCCCCCTCCCGAGGCGGTCCCGGGGGCGGCGGGCGGCCGGCCACGGTCGCTGCGGTTCTCCGAGCTGCGCGAAACCTCTGGGCTTGTTGATTTTTAGGGCATTTAAATTTCTGCAACGTGTCTCGGGCGGGTCAAGGTGCGCGGAACCTTTTCCCTTTGGACACGGCGCGTTCTTGGAGCGGATGTTGCCTGTCGGCACGCCGGGTTTTGGCAGACGTTACGGCTTTTGGGCCGGGTTGAATCAGCACGTGGTTTGTTTTCTGCTCTAGGGAAACGCGGCTTGCTTTGAAGGATCAGAATTTTTATATTTCTTTGTACTTTTTTTTTTTCCCTGTGTGGTGAAGTCAATAAAAATGGATTTAAGGAAAATAAATAAGGAGTTTTCACCTCTTATTTTTTTTTGGTCTGTGTTCTTTTCACAATCCCCCGTAAAACCTGGTGACAACGCTGCAGGCTGGTTCCTCTTTGTGCAGGAGGGGAAATAAAATGGTTTTAACAAAACCAACAGTCCGAGCCGAGTGGTTTGTGACGGTCTCCGAGCCGAGTGGTTTGTGTTCGGAGCTCGCAGCCGGAAGGAGCCGAGACAGATTTCAGCCGAGAGCGGATCTGAAAGGTTTCCAGTCTGCTTCACCTCCACCCCCGTTCCCCTCGACCCAGCTCGCTGCTGCGCGGGGTTATTTAGGGCCTGACCTTAAGACAGGGTTTCAACTGCTCTGAGCAGCGCTCAGCCGGGGAGCTCTCCTGCTGTATTTCTTCTCTCACCCACAGGGCGGCTCTGAGGAGGACGCAGCCCTCGTCCCAGCGCATCGGAGACTGGGAGAGACTGGAAAAGCGGGAGCCTGGGGGGGCCGCTTCTGCTCCCCGCTGCGTGGGCCGTGGGAAGGGGGAGAGAAGGTGCCGTGATCAGCAGCGGATGGGGAGAGTGCTTCTGGGGAGCATCGGCCGCTGCTTCCTGCAGGAAGTGGAAGAAACTTTCTCCTTTCTCCCACTTTTTCCCCTAAAAGGAGAAAATCTGCCCTGCTGCACTCTGCTCCAGCTTGGCCAGACACCATCTGCCTGGCAGGGAGCGCGGAGAACCGGCTGGGAAAAAGGGAGGGCCGCTTGTTCTCCTCTCGATGGGATTGCCGAGAGCTTGGGGGATGAAAAAAAGGATGGAATGGGGAGATTAAAAAATGGGAATTCTCTGTTTTTCTGTGTGTGGGGTTGTCAGAGTGAGCGCTCGTCCGAGCCTTCCCGCGAGGAGAGCAGAGCAGCGCTGTGCTGCGGGCGACTCCCCGAAGAAACGAGAATCACGGAGTTGTGCTCCCGGAGCTCTGCGAACCCCTTGCCCGCTTCCAGTCCTGCTGAGGTCTCAAAATTATTTAATTTGCCCCAGGGTGGAGCGGGTGCGGTGGGGCAGGAGCAGCCCTGCGGGTCCCTCGGGGGAGAGGTGAGCGTCCCGTCGCGCGTGCCAGGACGCGGTGAGTGCTGAGCGTGGGTCGTGGGCGGGCTGCACCGCGCGCCTACCCGGGAGTCAAAGTCCGGGCGTGGAAAAAACGCTGAATGAAACCAAAATTATCTGCCAGCTGGGCTGGGCTCCGCTTATCGGAGCGGAATTGCTGTGCTGACAAATAATTGATACGGCCGGAGTTTGTCCGGGAGAAGGCGCGGGTTTGGTGGGCGGGGGCGGCTCGCTTCGGTGCGGGTCCCCCCGTCCCGTCCCCGGCGCGCGGAGCGGGGGTCTCACTGGGTTTGTGCAGGAGCCGTTCGGGCTTGGTGATTGCCGTGGGTTTTGTGCTTGTTCTTGGTACCGAAAAGGCAACAGGAGGAGCGGACCTTCAGGTTCGGGAGGTGTCCCGGCCGCTCGCGTCCGCGCCGGAGCTGTTCCCCTCTCCCCTCGCTCACCGAAGAAGGGAGCTCGCAAACCCCCCGTTACCCATCGTGAACTCAGAGCTGCCTTGGGCGCTCCCGGAGCCGCTCCCCAACTCCCTCCCAGGTCCCAAGCTAACCCGCCGGCCTGCAGACCCTCTGAACAACCCTGTAGATAAATATTATTTTTTTAAAAGCTTTGATTTTTTTTTTTAACAATCTCATGAGCAAACAGCTCGAACGTGAGCTGCTGGTGATCTGCAGAGCAGGGCAGCCGTGTTTTCGTTGTGGGCAGGGCACCAGCCGGGTAAACACGTCGGCTTTGCCTCCGTAACACAAAATTCGGTGGCCTGCGTGGGTTGGTTTAGAAAGAAAAAAATAACCAAAACAAACAAAATGGGTGAGGTTGTATTTGCAAGGGTGGAGCTCTTTCATGGAGGAAAATCCAGAGGAGAAGCAGATTCACGTCCCCTCCGGATCGGCGGGTGACCGGGGCGCGGGGGTGCTGCTGTCGGGCGTTGGGGTGTCACTGCCCCGTCGTGTGCCGAGATCGAGTGTTCGTTCGGGGTCCCGTGGCGTGGCCGGGCGCCGATCCACCCCGGTAGCCATGGCACCTCCCGGGTTGAGCCGGTCACCCTTCCGGAGGGGCTTTCTGTTGGTTTTCTTGTAACTTGTCCTTTTATCTCCATGCTTGATGGGGGACTTCTTGCAGCCCACGGGCTTTCCTGCAGAGCCAGCAGCTCTCAAACACCCTGGGCCTCCTCGGCGACGGGCGCCGAGAAGGGGAAGACCTCCCGCAGCAGGTTGGTGACGAAGCAGGGCATCTCCTTGCACCCCTCGTAGGTGCCCCTGGCCTGGCAGCGAAAGGCCACCTCCCAGTTAATGCGGGTCATCAGGCGGTTGAGGGCCAGGTGCCGTTCCTCTCCCTCCAGGAGCTTCAGCAGGGCCTGGAGGAACATGGAGCCGAAGACGTTGAGGAAGGCCACGTAGCCTGCGGAGCGCGGAGGAAGGAGAGCGACGTTGGCAGTGCCGTGGCCCTGTGACAGCGGCGTTTCCGAGAGGGAACGTTTCTGGCCGGCGTTGGTGTGCCGGGGGCTGTCCCTTACCTGGGCTGCAGGCGAACATCACGGCGCTCTGGGGAGGGATGGAGAGGTAGTCTGAGAAGCAGTCGGGCTCGGGCTCCTCGCCGTCGCACTCCACGACCACCCCGCAGTCGAGCTCTCCCCCCCGGCAAGCCTGCGGGCGGAGGGGCTGGCGTGAGCTTCCCCCTGCTCTGCTCTCTCCTTTTTGCCCGTCTCCAGGGCAAGCCTAAAGCTCTTGGGGTCTCTGGGGGCTCCTTGTGGACCTGCACCCCCCCGCGAGCCAAGCTGCGACCCGTCCCATGGTGCAGAACCCCCCAGCTCCGAGCCCTGCAGCCCCACACGGTTCCTCTCCCATCTCCACCCCATTTTCAGCCGCCCTCCAGCATCCCCTTCGCTTCTCATCCGCTGCAGCTCGGCTTTGCCAAGCGTCTCCTGCCATGCACCTGGAGATGGGGCTCCCTCCTCTCTCCCCGACGCGTTTCTTGCGGTGCTGGGTCCCCTTCCCTTCGCATTTAGCCCTCCCCTCCGTGGTGGATGCCGGGAGCCTGCCCTTCTCCTCCATCCCAGGCACCCACCGCCCTGCAGTCCTTGCTCTACGAGGACAGCGTTCGGCAGCGTGAGTACCTGGACAGGCTGGAAAGCTGGGCAGAGAGGAACCTGATGAGGTTCAACAAAGCCAAATGCAGGGTCCTGCACCTGGGGAGGAACAACCTCATGCACCAGTACAGGCTTGGGGTGGACCTGCTGGAGAGCAGCTCTGCGGAGAGGTACCTGGGTGTCCTGGTGGACGACAGGTTAACCATGAGCCAGCAGTGTGCCCTGGCTGCCAAGAAGGGCAACGGGATCCTGGGGTGCATCAAGAAGAGTGTGGCCAGCAGGACGAGGGAGGTTCTCCTCCCCCTCTGCTCTGCCCTGGGGAGGCCCCATCTGCAGTGCTGTGTCCAGTGCTGGGCTCCCCAGTTCAAGAAAGATGAGGAGCTACTGGAGAGAGTCCAGCGCAGGGCTACGAGGATGAGGAGGGGACTGGAGCATCTCTCCTACGAGGAGAGGCTGAGGGAGCTGGGCTTGTTCAGCCTGGAGAAGAGAAGGCTGCGAGGGGACCTTCGAAATGCCTCTAAATATCTGCAGGGTGGGGGTCAGGAGGACGGGGCCAGACTCTTTCCAGTGGTGCCCAGCGACAGGACAAGGGGCACCGGGCACAAACTGAAGCAGAGGAAGCTCCAGCTGAACCCGAGGAAGAACTTCTTCCCTCTGAGGGTGACGGAGCCCTGGCCCAGGCTGCCCAGGGAGGCTGTGGAGTCTCCTTCTCTGGAGATATTCCAGCCCCGCCTGGACGCGGTGCTGTGCCCCCTGCTCTGGGTGACCCTGCTTGGGCAGGGGGTTGGGCTGGGGGACCCCCAGAGGGCCCTGCCAACCCCTACGATTCTGTGATTCTGTGATTCTGTACAAGCTTTGCCCGCGGATCGAGGTGCCCGGCCCAGTCCCCGCGTTCGCTGGCTTCGTCTGGGGGTGTCCCCTGCTGTCGCCGCTCCCCGCGCGGCGGCCAAGCCCTTTACCAGCAGGCAGCGGGATGCCGCGAGCGATTTTTACCCGCTTTCAGGCAAAAAAAAAAGATTTCTGTGGGGTTTGCAGAGCTCGCGCTGTCTGCTGGTGCCCGTCCAGCTGCTGAATTATCCGCTTGGCCAGTGGTCTAATCCTGCCTGCCCGCTCGCTGTCGACGCGCGCTGCCGGCGCTCGCTTCCTGCGAGAGCTCGTCCGCGCTCCCCTGCTTGGGCACCAGCGCTGGGTTTTGGTCCTGCTGCCTCGCCGGGCGTCTCCCAGCCCTGCCCCGGGAGCCTGCTGCGCCCCGATACCGCGGGGATGGCATCTGAAGAACCATCGAGTCGTGAAGCTTGGAGAAGACCTCCAAGATCGTCAAGTCCAACCGTCGACCCAGCACCACCGTGCCTGCTAAACCGTGTCCCCAGGCGCCACATCCACGCGTGTTTTGAACGCCTGAAGGCAGCATTTACCGACGGATCCATATCCCGATGCCCCCCGGGAGGGATATTGGATCCTGGTGATGTCACCTATCGTGGCAAACAACCTGGTTCCATCCCAGAGGGTGCAAACTGCTCCTGTCTGGAGGCGCTGGGAAAAGACCGAGGCCGTTCCCTGAAGAAAGGACGCATGTACGGGCGAGGAGAGGCTGGGAGAGGAGTGTCTGCAGCGAGCGAAGAAACCTCAAAATCGGTAAAAGCGTGAAAAGAGAGGGGTGGAGGGTTGTGGTGGGAAGCTGGGGAGCAGCGAGAGGATCGAGCTTTCGCGCGGATGTGGCAAAATCCACAATTAAAACAGCCTTAACCCGGCAGCAGCCTGAAGCCTCGTGCTTGTGCCAGTCTAACTCATAAATTTAACGACATCTCATGCGTAAATTTAGTGACAGAGGGATCAGGCTGTCACCCAGCAGCTGCCTTACCTGGATAAAGAAGATTTTGGGTATTTTGGTGAGCGCCGGGCACTTCTCTGAGGATAAAATCTGGAAAATCCAGGTCAGCTTCACCGGCTCCGAGTCGCAACCGAGTACGACCCCCTCCTCTCCGTGGCTGGAGATGATGCTCACAAAGAACTCGCCGTGCTCGCGGCGGCACTCTGCAACGAGACGGCCAGACCGACGGCGTCGAGCGTCGGCTCGGGGGGTCCGCAGGGTCCTTAGACCGAGGGGAGGGGAAGGAGAGGGGGCCGGGCGCGGGGGGCGAGGAGGAGCGGGGCTGGCAGGGGCTTGCGTGCCTTGCTGGTAAAGGTCTTCGATCTCCTTGGCTGTCTGGTTGTGCATCAGCTTCACCTCGTAGCCGAGGCGTGAGAGCCTTTTGGAAAGCTTCTCCGCTTCTCTCTTGGCTCCTCTCCGGGCGCCGAACGCCGCGTCGCCGTCGCCGCTGCGGAAATCGGTGTTGACGATGACCAGAGCGCGGCTTCGCCTCGGCCGGGACATGGTGGGGTGTCCCCTGGGCTGGGTGCGTGGCCTCCGGGCCGCCCGGGCAGCGTACCCGGCTCGGCTGGCTGGCACCGCGCCGGCGATGCCCCGTCGCCTGCCGAGCACCCGGGCGTGAGTCACGGGGTGCGGGAGGGCGACGGCTCGGCCCGGGTTCAGCGGGCAGCGAGGGCTGGGGCTTACGGGCTGTGTGGGGGGAGGAAGAGGAGGGGGAAAAATAAGGGATTTTTTTTTTTCCCTCCGAGACGCTGGGGGACGGAAATTCCTCCCCGCCTTCCTCGCCCTGTGCGAGTCGTCGTTTGCCCCAAAAGCCGGGCAATTCCCACTTCCCATTGCGGAATTTGGGGGGAAACCAGCCCCTTCCAGCCCCCCCTGTGAGCTCCTCACAGGGCGTGGGGCCGGTGATGCCCAACCTGCCCGCGCCCGGGGAAGCAGCCGCCGCTCGCCAGCGGGTTTTACCCGCGGGGGGGACCCCGTTTGTGCCACTCCCGCAGTGACCCCCCCCCCAAAAGCATCCTGCGCTGGCGCAGGGCGAGCCCCCAGCGACGCGCTCGCGAGGAGGGGTCTCAGCTGCACCCCTGCTTCCCTCCTTCCCTTGCCCAGCTTGCCGCCGCGGGGGGGTCGGATCGCAGCGATCTGGTGCCACCAGCCCCGCCGATCCCGCGTCACGCGGCGCCGATCACGAGATGCGTCGGATTATTTTATTGATTTCCGCTCTCGCGCGCTTCCCTTCCCCTGTGGGAGCGCCTGGGTCGCGTTCCCGAGCTCTCCCCGCAGGCAGAAACGCTAGGCTGCATTTTTTATTTTATTTTTTATTGCGAAAGGAAGGGGTGATGGCACCGTCGCGCGTCTCTGGGCAACGCGGGGTAGAGCAGCTGCTCTGAAATAGCTTCAAGCCAGGCTGGAATCAGTCCACCCGTGGTGTGTGAGAAGGTCCTGCTGACTCCACCGCCCCGCTGAGCCGGGAGCCAGCTCCTTCGTTAAGGACCACGACCGTGAGCCTCTCTTCGTTAAAACGCAGCGATGGGGCTTAGCTTGGCGCCGTTTCCCTTTGCTCCGCTGCGGCCGGTGCCCATCCAACGGCTGGTGGGGCTTCACCAAACCTGCCCGACGCTGCCTGGACGAGCCCGGGCACAGCCCCGTCTCGGCAAGGTGCTGCTCCTCTGCCTCCGAGTCCCATGTGGAGCTTGAGGAGCCCAGCGAAGCTTTAGGAGCCCAGCGAAGCTTGAGGAGCCCAGCGAAGCTTGAAGAGCTCAATGAAGCTTGAAGAGCCCAGCAAAGCTTGAGAAGCGCAGTGAAGCTTGAGGAGCCCAGAGAAGCTTAAGGAGCCCAGCAAAGCTTGAGGAGCCCAGTGAAGCTTGAAGAGCTCAATGAAGCTTGAGGAGCCCAGCGAAGCTTGAAGAGCTCAATGAAGCTTGAGGAGCTCAGCGAAGCTTGAGGAGCCCAGTGAAGCTTGAGGAGCCCAACTCGGCACCAAAGCTGCCATCTGGAAGGGCGAAAGCATCCCTGGGGAGCTCAGTCCCCTCGACCCAGCGAGTGTTGGGTTGTGGGTGAAGGTCGATGCTCTGCTGATGGTCTGTGTGGCTCTTGGACTCTGGTGGGGATCACGCGACCATGGGTGTTGCTGGTAGAAGCTGTTGGGTGTTGCCTTCTGGTGCAGCCTGGTTTTTGAGCTCGCCTTGGCTTCTCGCCTGGCCACCGCTGCACGCAGCAGCTCTTGGAGCCCCTCTTCCCCGTGCTGGGAGAAGGGTTTTGCCCTCGAATCGGTGGCCGGGGATCGGTGCTGGCCTTTACTGGTTAGCGGAGGATGTGGTGGTGGAAGGAGGTGAGCTCTAGGTGGGTAAGGTCCACGGCAAGCTGGCTGGAAACTGGGAACGGCGTCTTCCTGGGCTGTAACCCTTTGGCTTTGGGTTAGAGAAGGATGTGCTACGGTGATTGAGAGCTGAAAGTGAGGGACCGGGGGCGATCTGGTGGGCTGGGAGTGAAGGGAGGTCCTGGCCGGCGGGACGGCAGGTGTTAGTCCCTCTTCTTGGCGTTGGTGGCCTGCGTGCGCTTTCTCAGCCGCACCACGTCGACGTAGAGGTTGCGCTTGAGGATGGCGCTGGCGCAGATGAGGGCTCCTTGCAGGGCTCCCATGAAGCCGCCCATGCACAAATCCTGCCCTGGAAGAGAGCGGGGGGCGGCGATGGCCGTGACGCGTGGGCAGCCCCCGCTCGCTGTCCCACCCACCCGTCGATGCTGGTTTGGATGTCCCCAACCGCCGTCCCCACCTTCCAGCTGCCCCCGTGCCTTCCCTTGGGTATGAACCAACAAAACCCCTCCCTCTTGGACCCCGTCCTCCTCCCCAGCAGGGAAAGGGCCTCATCCTGCCCAGGTAAAATAAACCAGCGCTGCGCAGGGAGATGATGGCCAGGAGCTGGAGGAGGCACAGCGCGTTCCTCCTCCCGTTGGGACCACGCAACCCCACTTTGACGTGCTCCAGCGGCTCTTGCATCACCCCATGGCCCTTATTTCCTTGAAGGATCGAAGGTTCTTCTCCCCCCTTCCCAGCTTCCCCGGAGGTGTCCTCGTCTGAGAACGTGGTGGCTGGGTGGTGGCCACGGTACCTGTCAGGTAGAGGTTGGGGACGGCCGTCTGCGCCCTGACGGCGACGATGGCTTCGGCTTGCAGGCGGGCGATGGTGTGGTCGACGCCGTAGATCTCGCCCTTGGGGCTGGCGATGTAGTGCTGGTGGGTGAGGGGCGTCCCGCCGGAGATGTACTCGATCTGCGGGGGACGAGGGGACAATGCATGGGGGGGGCGTGACGGTGTGGGGTGTCTCGTGCTCCAGAAGGCTGTTTTTGGGGGGCAGTGGGCTGGGACATGTTTCCTTGCAGACCCTTGGGTGGTGGTTCTGGCCAAGGTTGGTCCTAGGGTGGGCCTAGAGGACCATCACCCCCTCTTGCATCCCACGTGGGCGGGATGGTGGCAATGGGTCAGTGCCACGCTAGCCGGTTGGACCTCACCTCCAGCAGACCCCGACCCAGCTCCTACGTTTGGAGGACCCAGGAGAGGAGCTGGAGGACCCGTGAACGCCAGGTCTCCTCACCCTGTCCTCGATGCGAGGGTAGAGCTTGAAGACCACCTGCATGATGGCATCCACAAAGGCCTTCTTCAAGTCCTCGTAATCATCTCCCCGCTTTTTGACCTGCTCGTCCTTCCACTCCTCGAACCACTCGTATTTGGCGAAGGTCACGATGGCCAGCGTGGATTTACCTGCAGCGGGACGAGGTTGGGGCGGTTGTCCCCATGTCCACCCACACGCCAGCGTTGCGCCGCCACAAAGCCACCCCTCCCCGTGCAACCACCTGGGCCATCCCCAGGTCTTTGTGATCTTGAAGACCGCTTGCCATGAGCAACCTGCCCAGCAGCTTGGACCGTGGTTATTTGAGGAGAAACTTCTCATCCACCATCCTCAGAGGAACCAAAGCCCAGGAGGAGCTTTCAAGGCGCTCACACGTGTTTGTGGTTGACCCTCAGCCCTTACCTGGGTGCCTCATTTCCCAGGTGGGGTCCTTGGTCGACGGGCAGGTGATAAACAGCAGAGGGATGTTCTTGGGAGCTTCTTCTCTGGAAGAAGCCAGGTAGCGATTCATGCTGCGGAGAGACGCAAGGGGTCGAGGTGGGTTTTGGTGCCGACTTTTCCCCGAGCGCTCGCTGCGGTCGAATCCCCACGCAGCGAGGACCTGCCGAGAGCATCTCCTGAGCCGCCGCCCGGGAGTTCGTCTCCTCCCGCTTAACGAAGCGCGTCCGAGGCGAAGCCAAACCTACATTGCATCCAGGTCACTCCCGGAGTACACGAAGTAGTTGACGGGCTCCAGCCCCAGCTCTTCCCTCGAGCCGTTGACGCCCACGAAGACGGTGAAGCCCCCCTCGCCGTGTGTCGCCGCGCGGAGCTGCGACCGGATCTCTGCGAGACGGAGGGAAGATAAAAAATAACGAGTATTTTCTGGGATCCCGTGGTTTCTCCTAGGAGCAGCCCCACTCGTGTCTCCGTTCCGCCCGTGTTGGCTTCTCCAACCGTCCCGCGTGCGCTCCGGGGGTGGGACCTCCTGCCAACGCCGCCGTCTCCTACGGGCGATGCTTCACGGCACCCTCGCCTTGAGCTCTCGCCGGGCTTGGTGACCTTCCCGGATCCCACCGCGCTCCCACTCTGCAGGCGTTGGAGCGGTGCCGGACCAGGACGGCGTCGCCGCCCGGGACGCTCCCACCCAACCGAAGCACCGAAGAGGTCTGGTGGCAGCGCGACACCCGGGTCGAAGCCGACGTTTCGCGCGCTTCCGCGAGTTTTTGGGGCGCGGCACTGGGGTTTTTCGGGAAACGGAGCAGCAACGATGCTAACGATGGCCGCTTTCGGCAAATTAATTTTGGGCTTGATTAAGAACGCTGCGGGGAAACGTGCGGCCGGGGACGCTGCGGCACGGGAGCGACGGGGTTTTGCCGCTAACGAATAAAGAAGCCGCGGAGGCGGATCGACGCCGTCACCCCAAAACCCGGCGCTGCCGTGTCTTACCGGGCAGCGCCCGCGCCTCCGCCGGCAGGAGCCGCTCGTAGGTGTTGAAGATCCCGGCGTCCGAAATGATGACGGGAGCGAAGATGTTGACCAAGTCTTGGCCTTTCTTGACGCTGACGCCTGGAAGGGAAAGGCGGGGAGGGGCGCGACGGCTCAGCGCCGCGGCGGGGGAGAAGCCGCGCCTGCCCCGTCCCCGGCGCCGACGCTCACCGCAGGCTCTGCCCTGGGAGTCCAGCAGGATCCGCTGCACCGGCGCCTTCCCCAACACGTCGCCTCCGGCTTTCCGGATGACGGGAATGGTGTGGAAGGCGATTTCCCCGGCCCCTCCTTTGGGGTACCAGGCGCCGTGGAGGAAGTGGTTCACCAGGATGCTGTGCATGGCGAAGCTGACCCTGGAGGGGACCGTGCCTGTGGGAAATACGGTGAGTTCGCGCCGAATCACAGAATCCCAGCGTGGCAGGGGCTGGCAGGGCCCTCTGGGGGTCACCCAGCCCAACCCCCTGCCCAAGCAGGGTCACCCAGAGCAGGCTGCACAGCACCGCGGCCAGGCGGGGCTGGAATATCTCCAGAGAAGGAGACTCCACAGCCTCCCTGGGCAGCCTGGGCCAGGGCTCCGGCACCCTCAGAGGGAAGAAGTTCTTCCTCGGGTTCAGCTGGAGCTTCCTCTGCTCCAGTTTGTGCCCGTTGCCCCTTGTCCTGTCGCTGGGCACCACTGGAAAGAGTCTGGCCCCGTCCTCCTGACCCCCACCCTGCAGATATTTAGAGGCATTTCGAAGGTCCCCTCTCAGCCTTCTCTTCTCCAGGCTGAACAAGCCCAGCTCCCTCAGCCTCTCCTCGTAGGAGAGATGCTCCAGTCCCCTCCTCATCCTCGTAGCCCTGCGCTGGACTCTCTCCAGTAGCTCCTCATCTTTCTTGCACCGGGGAGCCCAGCACTGGACCCAGCACTGCAGATGGGGCCTCCCCAGGGCAGAGCAGAGGGGCAGGAGAACCTCCCTCGCCCTGCTGCCCACACTCCTCTTGATGCACCCCAGGATCCCATTGGCCTTCTTGGCACCCAGGGCACGCTGCTGGCTCATGGTCACCCTGTCGTCCCCCAGCACTCCCAGTCCCTCTCCGCAGAGCTGCTCTCCAGCAGCTCCGCCCCAGCCTGTACTGGTGCCTGGGGTTGTTCCTCCCCAGGTGCAGGACCCTGCCCTTGCCCTTGTGGAACCTCATCAGGTTCCTCTCTGCCCAGCTCCCCACCCTGTCCAGGTCTCGCTGGATCCAGCACAGCGTTACTGGTGTGTCCACCACTCCTCCCAGTTTGGTGCCATCAGCAAACTGGCTGAGGGTTTGCGGCGTATCCGGAAGCTTTTTAGGACGAGGAACGCCGTGTCCTCGGCGGGTGCCGCGCCGTCAGGAAGGGTGGAGGAGCAATGGGGCGCCGGTACCCGGAGGAGCGGGGACGCTGACAGATGAGGGCGGCCCCGTGGGGGTCCGGGAGGAAACCCCCGGGGCAGCCGCGAGGAAGCGAATGGGAAGGTTCAAGGCGGGTGCCGGCGCGAGGTGAAGGGCGTGCGGCCGCGGGCTCCCGCGTCGCGACGCCGAAGGACGCGGAGGGGAAAGGACTCGAAGGCGAGCGGCGGCCGCCGGCAGAGCATCCACGCGGCGGCCATCGCCCTTCGAAAAGCGAAGGGGGGAGGGGAAAAAAGAAGCGGGCTACCTACCGTAGGTGGGGAAGATGTAGCTGAGGACGGCGCGGAGCTCGGGGTTGGCGGTGAGGCCGTCCACCACGTCCTTGAGGCTGCGCGGCGCCAGGCGGCAGAAGGGGCTGAGCCGCGGCAGCAGCCCCGAGCGGCACAGCAGCGTCGCCAGCGCCCGGGGGAGCATCTTCAGGATGACCACCACCATGGCCCCCCGTCCAGTGCTCTGCGAGGGAGGGGGGAGCCTGCTGCTGAGCATCCGAAGCCGGGGGGGGCTGCGGACGACCCCGCCGCGGGCTCGAAGGATGCTCAAAAGCATCTTTTTCGCCTTAAATTCACCGCTTGGCCGGCGGCGAGGCGGCAGCGTCTCTGGAGCGCCGCGAGCCGCGGAGCGTTTGGCCCCCCCAAAAAACCCTCCCGTGCCGTGGGGGCTCCCGGCCTCTGCGGTGGTTGCGAAGCGTAATTAGCGTTAATTTAGCACCGCTGTGATGATGGTCGCGATCACCGCGATCACCGCGCGGGGTGGGAGGTCCCGGAGCATCACCCCGCGGCGTTTTGGGGGGGGGACTGGGCTGGCCGGGGTCCCAGCGCATCCCACGGGAGTGGGGTTAACGGGTGCGGCGCTGGGTTTTTGGGGTGGAAAAGGGAGATTTGGGGATTTTTCTTTCCCCACCGCTTTTTGGGCCGGGCGGGGGGCGAGCTGCGCGACGCCCTGCAGTCACCTGGGTGCTGGGGTGGCGAAGGGGGGGTGTCCCCTCCTCCCGTGACCCCGCGGAGGGACCTCTACCTTCACCAACCGCTCGAACTCATCGACCGCCGCCTCCTCGCCGGGAAACTGCTCCTTCAGGCGTCGGAAATATTCCTCCTTCCCGGAATGGATCCGGTAGGTCCTGCCGCCGCCGGGCTCCCCCAGGACCACGGCGTCGTAGCTGGGGGGCAGGCGAGCCCACTCCAGCTGCCCCTCCGTCAGCTGGTCCACCAGGAAGCGGCTGAGGGAGCCCTCCTGCATCTGCCCCACGTAGTGGATACCTGGCGGGGAAAAAAAATGAGGATTTCTTTTATTTGGGCTTCTTTTCCTTTATTTTTTACCCCTGGGGTGGACCCTCACACCCCCCCCCCCCCCCCCAGCAACTCCACATGGAGGAGAAAGGGAAAAGCCAGGAAAAATCCGCATCCCGCTTTAGGTCGAAGGGAAAACCACGCGCTCGCTGTCGTCTCTTCAAGGAGCTTTTAGGAATTTTGTTACCCGTGGATACTTCCCCCCCCCCCCCGCCCCGATATTGCTGTAAATAATTAATCCCCCGCGGCTCGAGGGATCTGCGGAGCCGGACTTTGTCTCGCGGGAAGGAGTTTGCCGAGGGAGGCGGGCCCGGAGGTGCCATCCCCGGGATGGGGAATTCTGGAGGGGCTGAGCGGGATTGGGGGGGTTATAGGATCTGAGCGGGATTGGGGGGGTTATAGGATCTGAGTGGGATTGGGGGGGTTATAGGATCTGAGTGGGATTGGGGGGGGTCGTAGGATCTGAGTGGGATTGGGGGGGTTATAGGATCTGAGTGGGATTGGGGGGGGTTGTAGGATCTGAGCGGGATTGGGCGGGTTATAGGATCTGAGCGGGACTGGGGGGGGTTGTAGGATCTGAGCGGGATTGGGGGGGTTATAGGATCTGAGCGGGATTGGGGGGGTTATAGGATCTGAGCGGGATTGGGGGGGTTGTAGGATCTGAGCGGGATTGGGCGGGTTATAGGATCTGAGCGGGACTGGGGGGGGTTGTAGGTTCTGAGCTGGACTGGGGGGGTTGTAGGATCTGAGTGGGATTAGGGGGAGTTATAGGTTCTGGGCGGGATTCAGGGGGGTTGTAGGATCTGAGTGGGATTGGGGGAGTTATAAAATCTAAACTGGACGGGGGGGTATAGGATCTGAGCAGGACTGGGGGGGTTATAGGTTCTGAGCTGGACTGGGGGGAGGTTATATGATGTGAGCTGAACTGGGGGGGGTTATAAAATCTAAACTGGACCGGGGAGTATAGAATCTGAGCAGGATTAGGGGGGGTTGTAGGATCTGAGTGGGATTAGGGGTGGTTATGGGATCTGAGTGGAATTAGGGGGGTTGTGGGATCTGAGCTGGACTGGGGGGGGTTATAGGATCTGAGCTGGACTGGGGGGAGGTTATAGGATGTGAGCTGGACTGGGGGGGTTGTAGGATCTGAGTGGGATTAGGGGTGGTTATGGGATCTGAGTGGAATTAGGGGGGTTGTAGGATCTGAGCTGGACTGGGGGGGGTATAGGATCTGAGCTGGATGGGGGGGTACAGGATCTGAGCGGGATTACAGGGGGTTGTAGGATCTGAGCAGGATTAGGGGGGGTTATAGGTTCTGAGCGGGATTAGGGGGGGGTTATAGGATCTGAGCTGGACTGGGGGGGTTATAGGATCTGAGCAGGATTAGGGGGGGTTATAGGATGTGAGCGGGATTAGGGGGGGTTTCGTAGGGTCTCGGCGTCCCGGCGCCGGGCGGCAGCGCCTCGCCCTGCGGCGGGAGGCTTTTGGGGCGAGGGAAGGCGTGCGATGCCGCCTCGCTCGCGCGGAAAGAACACTTGTGTAACGCGGGGCGGGTGCTCCGCGTCCCCGTGGGTGCTGTGGGTGCCCCCCCCTCCGCCCCGGGCATCCCCGCGGCTGAGCCCCCCGCCCTGCAGACACCCAAGGGTGAAGGTGGGGACCCCGGCGAGGGGGGGGGGCCGTACCGCTGTCGAACTCGAAGCCCTTCTCGGTGAAGGTGTGGCAGCAGCCCCCCAGTTTGCCGTGCTGCTCCAGCACCAGCACCCTCCGGCCCACCTTGGCCAGCAGCGCGGCGGCCGCCAGCCCCCCGATGCCGCTGCCCACCACCACCGCGTCCAGCTCCGCCGGGACCTTGTCTGCCGAGAAAACTTGGGGGGGGGGAGAGAGAAAAATAGGGGGGGGTCCTCAGGGGTGGGATGCGGCACCCCCCTGAAGGGTGCGTGGTACCCGGTGGGTGACCCCGAAACCGTGCCGGAGGGGGTGATGCTGCCCTGGGGGGTGATGGCACCTCGCCGGGCGATGACACCCCGAGGGGGGATGTGACTGGGGGGGGGCATAGAGCCCCGGGGGTGACGCCGTGCTGGGGGGGGTCAGACAGCCCCAGGGCATGATGCCATGCTGGGGGAGAGGGGGGGTCACACAGCCCTGGGGGGTCATAGAGCCCTGGGGGGTGATGTCACCTTGCTGGGCGATGACACCCCAGGGGGATATGCCACTCTGGGGGGGTCATACAGCCCCGGGGGGGGGTCGTAGAGGCCGGGGGGGGTCATACAGCCCCGGGGTGGTGATACCAGTTTGGGGGGCGTCATACAGCCCCGGGGGGGTCATAGAGCCCCGGGGGGCAATGCCGGTTTGGGGGGAGTCATACAGCCTCGAGGGGTGATGCCGGTTTGGGGGGGGTCATATAGCCCCGGGGGGGTCATACAGCCCTGGGGGGGTGATGTGGTTCGGGGCAGGGGGGGTCATACAGCCCCGGGGGGCAATGCCATTCGGGGGGGGGGGGTTCATACAGCCCCGGGGGGGCCACACAACCCCGGGGGGTGATGCCACTCGTTGGGGGGAGGGGGTCATACAGCCCCTAGGGGGTCATAGAGCCCCGGGGGGCGATGCCGGTTTGGGGGGGGGGGTCATACATCCCCAGGGGGTGATGCCACTCTGGGGGGCGGGGTGATAGAGCCCCGGGGGGGTCATAGAGCCCCGGGGGGCGATGCCCCCCCCGGCAGCGCGCGGGGGCGGGGGGGTCCCGGGGGGGTCCCAGCCCCGTACCTGTCTTGAGCACGGCCCTGCGGGCAGCCTTGTCGGTGACGAGCGGGGCGGGCGGGCGGCGGGCATCGGCGGCGAAGGGGCTGGGGGGGCCCCCCGACCCCCGCAGGGCCCGGAGCAGGAGGAGGAGGAGGAGGAGGGCGAGGAAGAGGAAGAGCAGCGCGTACGGCCCCATGGCTCTGCGCCCGTCTGCCGGCCGGCCCGGGAGCCCCGCTCCGCCCCGCTCCGCTCCGCCCCGGGAACGGCGGGGGGGGGCCGGGCCCGGAGGGGGGAGCGGGCACGGGGAGGGGGAACTGGGAGGGGGCACTGGGAACGGGGAGCGGGCACTGGGACGGGGAACTGGGATGGGGCACCGGGAGGGGGGAGCGGGCACTGGGATGGGGCACTGGGAGGGGGCACTGGGAACGGGGAGCGGGCACTGGGACGGGGAACTGGGATGGGGCACCGGGAGCGGAGAGCGGGCACTGGGAGGGGGAGCTGGGATGGGGCACGGGGAGCGGGCACTGGGAAGGGGGACCGGGAACTGGGAGCCGAGAGCCGGCACTGGGAACGGGGAGCGGGCACTGGGAGGGGGAACTGGGATGGGGCACGGGGAGCGGGCACTGGGAAGGGGGACCGGGAACTGGGAGCCGAGAGCCGGCACTGGGAACGGGGAGCGGGCACTGGGAGGGGGAACTGGGATGGGGAACTGGGATGGGGCACCGGGAGCGGGGAGCGGGCACTGGGAGGGGGGAGCGGGAACTGGGAGGGGGGAGCGGGAACTGGGAGCGGGGAGAGGTCACTGGGAGCGGGCACTGGGAGCGGAGAGCCAGCATTGGGAACGGGGAGCGGGGAGCGCGAACCGGGAGCAGGCACTGGGAGGGAGCACTGGGAGCGAGGAGCGGGAACTGGAAGAGGGCGCTGGGAGCTGAGACCTGGCACTGGGAGGGGACACTGGGAGCTGGCACCGGCAACTGGGAGCTGGGAGGGGGCACTGGGAGCTGGCACCGGGAACAGGGAGGTGGGAGGTGGCGCTGGGAGCTGGCACTAGGAGGGGGCACCGGGAACGGGGAGCGGGCACAGGGAGCTGGGAGATGGCACTGGGAGCCGGCACCGGGAGCTGGGAGCTAGGAGCTGGCACTGGGAGCTGGGACGGAGCACTGGGAGTTGATGGTGGGCGCTGGGAGCTGTTGTTGGGTACTGCGAGCCGGAACTGGGCACTGGGAGCTGGCACTGGGCACTGGGAACTGGTACCAGGCACTGGGAGCTGGGAGCCGGTCCCCGCCCCCGGCCGCGCCCCCCGCGCACTGACCCTCCCGCGCCGCCGTAGGCCGCACCGCGCGATGCCTGCCGGGAGTTGTAGTTCCTGACCCCCCCGTGCTAGCAGCGCCGGACTACAGCTCCCGTCGTGCAGCGCGGCGGCGCCTGCGCACTGCGCGGCGGCGGAGCGGGGCCAGCGGGCGGGCGGGCCGCGAGGCCTCGCCGCCCTTCCGGTGGGCGCGGGGTCAAAGGGCGAGGGGTCAAAGGGCAGGGCCGCTCGGTAGGGGCTTGCGGGTGATGGTCGGCGACCGGGAACCGGGGCCGCGGCTCCGCGGGGCCTGCGGGGGGGTGGGGGGGAGCAGGCCGCGGGGAGGCTCGAGGCCTGTGAGGGCGGCCTGAGGCCTGTGAGGGCTGTCCCCCCCCCCCCCGGGCCACCCGGCCTCGCGGGCTGAGGCTCCGCCGCGGCTCCCGCCCAGGCGGGGAGGCCGCCGTTGTTCCCCGCAGGGCATGAGCGGAGGCGCCGGGGGCGAGGAGCGGCCCGAGGAGCGGCAGCGGTTCCCCCCGCCCGGCAAGTCCCTCCCCGTGCGTGTCAGGCCCGGGCCCTGCCCCTCGCTGTGCCCCCCCACCCCCACCCCGGGCCGACCCCCGGCCCCCCTCGGCCCAGGCAGCTCCGTCCCCCTGCCACCGCCTTACCTCGCCGTCTGCACCCCGCTAAAATGACCTTTGGGGGTACCAAAAAGCATCTTGGGGGTACCAGAAATGATCTTCCCGGTAGCTGAGCTGATAACGGGGCAGAAACGCGCCCGGAGGGGTCCGAGCTGCGCTCGTGCCCTCCCCGCCGGCGGCTCGGGGGTCTGGGGTCGCCTCCCCGGGGAGCAGCGGGGTGGGGGGGGGTCCTGTCGCGGCAGGTGACGGCTGCGTCTCGCTCTGTCCCCCGCTCAGATCTCGGCGCTGAGGCAGAGCGGGCTCCTGCAGGCGCTCGCCCAGGGAGCAGGGCAGCCGGCGGGCACCGGTAAGCTGTGGTCTCGCTCCCTCTCGGTGTCCCGTGGCTCGGGGGGGGGGGGGGGAAACGCCTGGGGAGCTCGAGGGGAGCCCCAGGAACCCGGCGCTGCGCTGGCGGGTGAACCTCTCCGGCTTGGCAAAGCCCTCACCTGGTTCTGTCCCAGATTTGCTGGGCAGAAACCTCGCAGCATCTCGCAGGGGGGCTCTGGGGGAGGTTTTTCCCCAGAGGAGGGGAGCTCCTGCCCCGAGGTGCCCGGCGCAGCGCTGGGGGCAGGGAGCGGCTGCCCCCCCAGGTCTGCCAGCCGCCTCCAACCTCCGTCTGCCTTTCCTTCGGCAGAGATCGACGAGGAGCTGCAGCGAGCCCAGGAGGAATGGGAGGCTGTGGAAGAGATCCAGTCAGGTACGGCGGGGTCAGGGGAGTCGTTACGGAGCTGGAGGGAAAAGGCCTGGGGAGGGGAGGGGTCCTAGGACCCCGGGGGCGGGAGGGGGTGGGGGGTGTTATCTGGGGATGGGAGAGAGCTGGGGAAAGGGGTCTGGAGGGGGCAGGAGAGCCGCTGCCCTCCTCCAGCTCCCCGAATCTTCACCCTCCTGCCCCGCCGGAAGCCGGGAGCGAGCTCCCCGCGCCGCAACAGCCGCTGTGGTGTGAGGCGGGAGCTCGCTTCGACGCGGAGGGCAGGGCTGGCGCCGGGGTGGGGATTACCGCCGTCCCCTGCCTCTCCGCAGGGCTGGGGGGGGCCGGTGGCACAGCCCCCATCTCCTTCAACGAAGCGCTGCAGTACTTCCAGACGGCCGACCTCTCCGAGTGCCGGGTACGGGCAGGGCCCCGCGCTCTCGCCCTCTCTCTCGGGGGGTACCTTTAGTAAGTAGGAGCGGGGAGCGCGGCGGGAGCAGCGCGGAGCTCCCCTCTTCCCCTTCCCTCGGCTCCGCTCTCCGTGGGATCCCTCCCGGCTCGCCCGCGGGTTTCCCTCCCGCCCGACTCCCCGAGGGACCGGCCCCGATCGTTTCTTGGCGTGTTTTCTCCTTCCGCAGAAGAAGGTCGAGGCGACGGCGCGCGGGCAGGGCCTGGCCGCTCTGGTTCGCTCCCTCTTCGGCCCTCCCCGGCTCCGGGCGCAGCTGCGGGGAGAGCGGGAGCTGGCGCTGGCCATGGCGCAGTGTGAGTGTTCCCTCCGCCTGCGGCGGGAGCGACCGGGGGGCTCGGCGTGCCCCGAGGGACGCCTGCGCCGGCTCCTTTGCTCCCCAGCTGCGACGTGCTCACTTCTGGGGGGGAACGCTGGCTCTCTTGGCCCCTTGCCGTGCTCCGCGGCTCCTTCCCACTCCTCGTTCCGTGACTGAACGAGACGGGGATCCCTCCGGTCGCGTGGCTTGTGGCGGGGCACGCGTGCCGAGCACACGCAAACTCCACGCCTGGGGTCTGCGGCTGGGCCCGGTTCCCCAGGCGGTGTTTTGGGTGCGGAGGAGCGGTGTTTTGGGCACCAAGGGGGGGGGTTTAGGCACTGAGGAGCTGTTTGTAGGCGCCAAGGAACGGTTTTTGGGCACAGAGAGGCAGTTTTTAGGTGCCGAGGAGCAGTTTTTGGGCACCGAGGAGCTGTTTTTGGGCGCCAAGGGCGGGTGTTTTGGGCGCCAAGGCGTGGTTTTTGGGCACAGAGGAGCGGTTTTGGGCATGAAGGGGTGTTTTTGGGCACGGAGGGGCAGTTTTTGGGCACCAAGGAGCAGTTTTTGGGTGCCAAGGGGCGGTTTTTAGGTGCTGAGGAGCTGTTTTTATGTGCCAAGGAGCAATTTTTGGGCACGGAGGGGCGGTTTTTGGGTGCCAAGGGATGGTTTTTAGGTGCTGAGAAGTGGTTTTTGGGCACAGAGGAGCGGTTTTTGGGCACAGAGGAGCGGTTTTGGGCATGAAGGGGTGTTTTTGGGCATGGAGGGGCAGTTTTTGGGCACCAAGGAGCAGTTTTTGGGTGCCAAGGGGCAGTTTTTAGGTGCTGAGGAGCTGTTTTTATGTGCCAAGGAGCAATTTTTGGGCACGGAGGGGCGGTTTTTGGGTGCCAATGGATGGTTTTTAGGTGCTGAGAAGTGGTTTTTGGGCACAGAGGAGCGGTTTTTGGGCACAAAGGAGTGGTTATGGGCATGAAGGGGTGTTTTTGGGCACGGAGGGGCAGTTTTTGGGTGCCAAAGAGCAGTTTTTGGGCACAGAAGGGCAGTTTTTGGGTGCCAAGAGGCGGTTTTTAGGTGCTGAGGAGTGGTTTTTGGACACCAAGGAGCAATTTTTAGGTGCTGAGGAGTGGTTTTTGGGCACAGAGGGGCAGTTTTTAGACACTGAGGAGCTGTTTTTAAGTGCCAAGGAGCAGTTTTTGGGCACAGAGGGGCGGTTTTTGGGTGCCAAGGGGCATTTTTTGGGTGTCAAAGGGCGGTTTTTAGGCACTGAGGAGTGATTTTTGGGCACCAAGGTGCGGTTTTTGGGCGCTGAGGAGCGGTTTTTGGGCACCGAGGAGCAATTTTTAGGTGCTGAGGAGTGGTTTTTAGGCACAAAGGCATGGTTTTTGGGCACCAAGGGGCGGTTTATGGGCGCTGAGGAGCAGTTTTTGAGCATGGAGGGGCGGTTTTTGGGTGCCGAGGGGCGGTTTTTGGGCACCAAGTAGTGTTTTCTAGACTCCAAGGAGTGTTTTCTCTCCGCCAGGCGGTCTGGATGATAACGAGAGGGTGCACATGAGAATCCTGCAGACCATTTACAAGCAGCTGACCCGCTCCAGGCTGGGCTGCCCGCGCTACGGGGCGCACTGGAAGAGCTCGGCTTTCAAGGTAGGGCGGTCGGAGAGACGCAAACCTCTGCTGGGAGAGAGCGCGCCGCTGCCCTTCCCCCGCTCCGGAGCCGGGATCCGGAGGCAGCGCGGGGGGTTTGCTGCTCATTCCCTCTCCCTGCACGCAGCCGCCGTCCCGGCTGCCGTTCCGTTGAGGTCGGAAAAGACCCGTCGGATCACCGTGTCCAGCTGGCGTGGGCGTCAGAAGTAGTTGGCGTAAGCCGTTACCCGGGTCATTAATGCTCATCATTAGCGAGCGATCTCTGCGGCTAATGAGCCGTCTCCGGAGAGCTGGTTTCCTAGCGAGGCGCGGGTCAGGGCTCTGTCGCTAAGGTCGTGTCGCGGGTCGCTCTCCGCCCGGCCTCGGTGAGGGGAACGGCGCGATGAAAGGCGTCACGCGCGGCCCGGCGGGAGCCTCCGGGCGAGGGAAATAGGCCGGGTTTGGGGGGAGCCGGGGAGCCTCGTCGGGAGGGAAAGGCTGGAAAGTTGGGCAGAGAGGAACCTGATGAGGTTCAACAAAGCCAAATGTAGGGTCCTGCACCTGGGGAGGAACAACCCCAGGCACCAGGACAGGCTGGGGTGACCTGCTGGAGAGCAGCTCTGCGGAGAGGGACTGGGAGTGCTGGGGGACAACAGGGTGACCATGAGCCAGCAGCGTGCCCTGGGTGCCAAGAAGACTGATGGGATCCTGGGGTGCATCAAGAGGAGTGTGAGTGGGCAGCAGGGCGAGGGAGGTTCTCCTTCCCCTCTGCTCTGCCCTGGGGAGGCCCCATCTGCAGTGCTGGGTCCAGTGCTGGGCTCCCCAGGTCAAGAAAGATGAGGAGCTACTGGAGAGAGTCCAGCGCAGGGCTGCGAGGATGAGGAGGGACTGGAGCATCTCTGCTACGAGGAGAGGCTGAGGGAGCTGGGCTTGTTCAGCCTGGAGAAGAGAAGGCTGAGAGGGGACCTTAGAAATGCCTCTAAATATCTGCAGGGTGGGGGTCAGGAGGACGGGGCCAGACTCTTTCCAGTGGTGCCCAGCGACAGGACAAGGGGCAGCGGGCACAAACTGGAGCAGAGGAAGCTCCAGCTGAACCCGAGGAAGAACTTCTTCCCTCTGAGGGTGACGGAGCCCTGGCCCAGGCTGCCCAGGGAGGCTGTGGAGTCTCCTTCTCTGGAGATATTCCAGCCCCGCCTGGCCGCGGTGCTGTGCCCCCTGCTCTGGGTGACCCTGCTTGGGCAGGGGGTTGGGCTGGGGACCCCCAGAGGGCCCTTCCAGCCCCTGCCATGCTGGGATGCTGGATTCTGCTTGCCAGCCAGATGTGCCCGGGGCTGGGGAGGGCTGGGAGCTGCCCGTTCCCAGGGTGGGCGAGCGGGGGCTCGTGGACAGAGGCTCCCGTGCCCTTCGGCTCCGGTTTGGGAAGCTCCCCAAGAGCTTGTGATTCCTGAAGGGAATCGCTGGGATTCCTCCGCTCTGGCAACACGGCAGCGGGGTAGGGACAGCACTGGGGAGGGGGGAGGTGACCAGAGAGTGACACCAGGCTGTGTGTGTCCCCTCCCCTCGCAGGTGCGGATCCCGGGACCGACCTCCGAGGGACGGGGATGCTGGGCTTGATGCAGATCCTCCACTTCGTCCTGGACGCTCGGACCCTGCCGCTGGCTCGGGAGATCTTCGCGCTGTCCCAGCACGAAACCCAGGCACGTCCGTCCCTCCTCCGCGCTCGCTCCCCGCAGCGGCGTCGGCCGATCGAATCGCTCGGGGCGAGGGAAGCGCAAAAACCTGCTCCTCGGAGTAAGGGCTCGATGATTTTTGCGCTGAGCAGCTGGGGAGGGGAGGAAGGCGCTCCCCAAAGAGCGGAGGAGCCCAACCGCGGCGTGGAGCCGAGCTCCAGCTCTTGGACTTAGTCCGGGACAGATTTTTAGCGTCCCGGTGGAGCTCAGAGATTCGCTCCCGGGATGCTGGCTCGGAGCTGGGCCTGGGCAGGTGAAAAGGGCCCGAGAAGCGGGCGCAGAGCGGCGCGGCGCGAAAACGGGAGCGAGCGCAGCCCGTCCCCCTAACCCTGGTGGGTTCATCCTGCGAGTGGCTGGGTTTAAGCCGGGATCCGAGCTCGGCTTGACCCGCAGCTCCCGTCTGAGCCTGGATCCGCAGCCGGGTCTGGGTCCGGGGCCGTGCGGACGCGGCGCGACGGGGCTGGAGGTGTCGCCCGCGCCCCCTCCGCGTCCCGGGAGAGGCTTTTCCCAGCGGGGCCGCCAAGAAACGCTCCTTCTCTTGCAGAATTTCCCCTTCTGCCTCATGTCGGTGAACATCACCCGCATCGTCCTGCGGGCCCTGCGGGACGAGCGTCTCTCCAGGCGAGCGCCGGGGGTCTCGGGCGGCGGCCGGGGGGTCCGCAGCCGGGCGCTGAGCCCCTCGCCGCCCGTTCGCAGGGAGTGCAACCGCAGGCAGCAGGTCATCGCCGTGCTGAACGACCTGTACGCCGCGGCCTTCCTGCAGCTCTACCGCGTCTGGAAACGGCAGCACAAGACCCTCGCCGACGCGGGCTGCCTCCTGAAGGGTACGTCTGCCCCGCGCCGCCCCCTCCTCACCCGCAGCCCGGCGGAGGACCCCGCCGCATTCGCGACCCCCAGAATCCCCACGCGTTCATCGCTCCGGCCCAGCGCCCGGGTTTCCCCCGGTGTTTAACGATCTGAGCGCCCGACGGGGTGGTTTTTCCCCCCGCTCCGCCCGCTTTGCGTCTCGAAGTCTGGACGGTGAGCGCCCGCGGACGCGCCCGGCCGTGTTCGGAGGGCGCCGGGGACGACGCTCGCTCCCCGCGCCGCGCGGTTGCGCAAGCCCTGTTTGCGAGGCGGGCCGCTGACGGCGGTGCTTTTCGCTAAATGAACCGTTGGGGTTATTTGCTCCGGAGGAGAGCGATGTCAGCGGAGCTAATGGCTCCCTCTCGAAACGGGGCCCAGCTGCCGGGGTCGGGCTCCGCTTCCAGCCCTCGATTCCCTCCCCGGGGGGGAGCTCGGGCTGAGGGTTTCGGCGCGGAGCTTTGCGTTGCCTCAACCCTGCCAGAAATCAACCACGGCTCGGAAAGCCGCCCTCGCGGCGTCCTCACGCGTTTCCCTCTCCGCAGAGCTGGAGTTATCCGCCAGGAAGAAACCGAAGCGGCTCCTGAAATCCCTGCAGGCCTACGTCAGCCCCGGCCCGCGGCCGCCGTCCCCTCCCGCCGTCAGCGGCGAGGAGATCGCCTTCACGGCCGTCTGCGAGCCGGACGGAGACCCCCGGCCGGTCTGAGGCGGGGGGAGACGCGTCGCGGGGACCCCCAGCTCGCCCTCGCCTCCGCGCGGGGGGCCGGGAAGGGCCCTGGGGGGTCGGGGCGGTGGGAGGGGGCCGCTGCCCTGAAGCGCAGTGAGGGGGGGTCTGCGAGCAGGCCGGGGGAGCCTGGGGAGCGTGGATTTTTACCCTAACCCCCCCAAAAAGGGCGGTTTGCCGCCTCGTCCCGGCGGCGGGGTCGGCGTTGCTCGGCGCCGCGGGGTCTTCACCAAGGGGGGGTTTGTAGGCGCCGAGGAGCGGTTTTTGGCATGGAGGGGTGGTTTTTGGGCACAAGGAGCGGTTTTTGGGTGCCGAGGGGCAGTTTTTGGGTGCCAAGGGATGGTTTTTAGGTGCTGAGGAGCAGTTTTTGGGCACGGAGGGGTGGTTTTGGGCGCCAAGGAGCTGTTTTTGGGTGCCAAGGGGCAGTGTTTGGGTGCCAGGGGGCAGTGTTTGGGTGCCAAGGGGTGGTTTTTAGGTGCTGAGGGGCAGTTTTTGGGCACAGGGGAGTGGTTTTGGGCACCGAGGGGCAGTTTTTAGGCACTGAGGAGCTGTTTTTGGGTGCCAAGGGGTGGTTTTTGGGCGCCGAGGAGCGGCTGGGGGCACCTTGACCCCGCGGTTTGGGGACCCCCCTGAACTCCCCGGGGTGTTGCTGCACCCATCGGGTGTTAGAAGGAGGGAGAAATGCTTTTCTGGGTGTAATAGAGGATTTTTTTTGGGGGTGTGGAAGAAAGGGGGGGACCCCCGTGCCCTCCTCCTGCAGCCCTCCGTGCCTCAGTTTCCCCTCTCAGGCCAGGCGGGGCCGAGCCGGGAGCAGCGATGGGAAACGCTCCCAAAGCACCTTCAGCCCTCGAAAGAGGGGAAAAACGCCCAAAAATGTGGAGGGGGGCGGAAAGGCGAGGAGCTGGGGGGCTCGGAGGGCCCCCACAGCTGCCGGGGGGGGGTTTCTCCCCCCCAAGGGGCGATCGCCTTCCTGGTGGGGGTGGGGAAGGCTTTCCCCGGCTGGAAAAAACACCCAATAAATGGGAAAAAAAGGTAAAAAGGAGCAGGGGGGGTTTGTCTCCTGATTCTGAATTTGGGGGGGGGGGGGGGCAGGAGAGCGCCTTGGGGGGTGAGGGGAGGGGGGAGCGGGCCGCGGGTCCCTGGGGTGAGGGGGCCAGATGGGGGCTACAGGGGGGGTGCTGGGGGGCGGTACCGAGGGGAGATGGGGGTGCTGGGGTTGGTGATGCCGGTGAGGGGGGGTGCCGGGGGTGGGGGGCACAGGGGGGTACCGGGAGTCGGGGGTGCCTGGATGGGGTGTGGGCGCTGGGGGGGTTACCGGGGGGAGATGGGGGGTACCGGGGATTTGTGGGTGCCGGGGATGGGATGGGGGTACCGGGGATGAGGGGGTGCCCGGGATGGGGCGTGGGTGTTGAGGAGGGGGGGTACTGGGGGGAGATGTGTGGGTGCTGGGGGGGGGTACCGGGGGGAGATGTGTGGGTGCCGGAGATGGGGTACCGGGAGGGGATGTGGGTGCCGGGGGGGTCGGAGCGGATCCTGATGCTGAGCCCGGCCCCGTGCCCCCCCCGGTTCCGCCCGGTTCCGCCCCGGGGCGGGGGCTCAGCCCCCCCCCCCCCCCCCAACCCGCTTTAAAACCCCGCGGGGGCGGCGCCGCCAGCGCAGAGCCCGGGGGCGGCGGGACCGGGACCGGCAGCGGGTGCGGGTACGGGCAGGGTGCGGGCAGGGTACAGGCAGCGCAGCGTAGGGGTGCCGGCAGCGGCAGGGCAGGGGTGCAGGCAGGGTGAGGGCGGGGGTGCAGGCAGCACTTAGGACCACAGCAGGGGGGTGCAGGCAGGGCAGGGGTGCAGGCAGCAGCAGGGACTGCAGGCAGGGGGGTGCAGGCAGGGTGAGGGTGCAGGCAGGGTACAGGCAGCAGCAGGGACGGCAGGGGAGTAGCAGGCAGGGGTGTGGCAGCAGTAGGGACCGCAGGCAGGGGGGTACGGGCAGGGGTGCAGGCAGGGTGAGGGTGCAGGCAGGGTGCAGGTAGCACTAAGGACCGCAGGCAGGGAGAAGGCAGGGGAGCAGGCAGGGGAGCAGCAGGCAGAGGTGCAGGCAGCACTTAGGACCACAGGCAGGGGGATACAGGCAGGGGCAGGGGTGCAGCAGCAGCAGGGACCCCAGGCAGGGTGCAGGCAGTGGCAGGGACCGCAGGCAGGGGGTACGGGCAGGGGTGCAGGCAGGGTGAGGGCAGGGGTGCAGGCAGCAGTAGGGACTGCAGGCAGGGGGATACAGGCAGGGGCAGGGGTGCAGGCAGCAGTAGGGACCGCAGGGAGGGTGCAGGCAGTGGCAGGGACCGCAGGCAGGGGGATACAGGCAGGGGCAGGGGTGCAGGCAGGGGTGCAGGCAGCAGCAGGGACCACAGGCAGGGGTGCAGGCAGGGGAGCCGCAGGCAGCATGGCGAGACACCCCGGCGTCCCCCGTGCCCCCACAAGCCCCGTCCCCGGGTCACCGCTGAGCGCCGGCGGCCGGACCCCGCCATGGAGACCCCCGCGGGCGGTTACTCGGCGCAAGCCGCTGCCGCCATCGCCGCCGCCATCGCCTTCCTGGTGCTCTTCACCGTCGCCGGCAACGCGCTGGTGATCCTGGCGGTGCTGAGCAGCCGCGCGCTGCGGGCGCCCCAGAACCTCTTCCTGGTGTCGCTGGCGGCCGCCGACATCTTGGTGGCCACCCTCATCATCCCCTTCTCGCTGGCCAACGAGCTCCTGGGCTACTGGTACTTCGAGAGGACGTGGTGCGAGGTCTACCTGGCGCTGGACGTCCTCTTCTGCACCTCCTCCATCGTCCACCTCTGCGCCATCAGCCTGGACCGCTACTGGGCGGTCAGCCGCGCCGTCGCCTACAACGCCAAGCGGACGCCGCGGCGCATCAATGTGCGGCATCCTCATCGTCTGGACCATCGCCGCCGCCATCTCCCTCCCGCCGCTGGTCTACAAGGGGGAGAAGAAGGCGGCGGCGGCGGGCGGGCGGCCGCAGTGCAAGCTCAACGAGGAGGCCTGGTACGTCCTCTCCTCCAGCGTCGGCTCCTTCTTCGCGCCGTGCGCCATCATGGTCCTCGTCTACCTGCGCATCTACCTGATCGCCAGGCGCCGCGCCCGCCGCGCGCTGTCACCGCCGAGCGTCCCCGTCCAGCCCGGCGCCGAAGCCCCGCGCCCGCCGGCGGACAGGACCTCGCTGCTGAGCCCCGAGGAGCCCCCGGCGTCCCCCGCGCCGACGCCATCGCCCGGGGCCGCCCCAAGGACACCTTGGCCACTGGGGACGGGGCGGGTGGTGTTGGCGCGTCGGGCGCCGGCCGCTGACCCCGTGGAGGAGGAAGACTCAGGTCAACCGGGAGAAACGCTTCACCTTCGTCTTGGCCGTGGTGGTCGGCGTCTTCATCCTCTGCTGGTTCCCCTTCTTCTTCCTCTACAGCCTGGCGCGCTCTGTCCCCGCCGCTGCAAGGTCCCCGACGGCGTCTTCCAGTTCTTCTTCTGGATCGGGTACTGCAACAGCTCCCTCAACCCCGTCATCTACACCGCCTTCAACCAGGACTTCCGCGCCGCCTTCCGCCGCCTCCTCTGCCGCCGCCGCGCCCCGACGCCCTGGTGAGGGGCTCTGGCCACCCCCGCCTCCTCCTCCTCCTCCTCTTCCTCCTCCTCCTCGGCCTGGCTCCGCTCCCGGGGGTCTGGGGGGCTTCGGCGGGGGTCTCGCTGCCCGCTCGCGCTGCCGGATTTCCCTGGGGGGTGTGGGGGGGGGACATGTCACACGCCACGACGCCGGTCCCCAAGCCCGGTGGCCTCCCGGCTGCGCCCCCCCCCCCCCCCCCAACCCGAGGCGCCGCCGCGGCCTTTTAACAATAAAAGATATTTTGTAATAAGAAAAAAATGTCAGTTTTTGTCAAGGGGGGGGATGTGGGGGGCCCGGAGTGGTGGGGAGCGTCCCCGCCCCCATCCCAGGGGACCGCTGGGGACAGGAGCCAGGGCCCGTGGCGGCCGGCGGAGCGGGAACGCGGTGGCGGGGAGGGATAAACAACAATAATCATAAAAACCCCGAAACAGCCCAAAGAGAAACCTCCGCGGCCGCCGGCCCTGAGGACGTCGAACCAGGATGGAGTGTGGTGGGGTGGGGATTCGTGGGGGTCTCGTATAGGGTTGTGCTGCCCACCCCGGGGTGAGGGTGACACATACCCGGGGGGGTGCGACCCACCGCAGGCTGTCGCGCCCCACGCTGCTGTGTCGTGACCCACACTGCTGTGTCGTGACCCACACCGCTGTGCTGTGACCCACACCGCTGTGTCGTGACCCACACCCCTGTGTCGTGACCCACACCGCTGTGTCGTGACCCACACCGCTGTGCTGTGACCCACGCTGCTGTGTCGCGACCCACACCCCTGTGTCGTGACCCACACCGCTGTGCTGTGACCCACGCCGCTGTGCATGACTCACGCCGGCACGCAGTGACCCTCACCAGGCTATCGCAACCCACACCATGGCATCGTGACCCACGCTGGTCCGTCGCGACCCACACCAGTGCGTTGTGACTCATGACAGCGCGTGGCAAACCTCACCGGCGCGCGGTGCCCCACGCCATAACGCCCCACGCCGGTGCCCCCATTGCTGGGGAACATGACCGGGGACAGCTCATGTCCGCGGTGGCGGAGGCGGCCCTGTCTCCGTGCCCCATCACGGGACTTCGCCTCCATCCGTTCCCAGCTCGGCTCCGTTCTCCTCCCCCCGAGCCCGGCGTGGCCGCGGCCGTTGGCCCGT
The DNA here is from genome assembly GCF_030867145.1 of Opisthocomus hoazin. Taxonomy (NCBI): domain Eukaryota; kingdom Metazoa; phylum Chordata; class Aves; order Opisthocomiformes; family Opisthocomidae; genus Opisthocomus; species Opisthocomus hoazin. The sequence continues at coordinate 2,533,587 of NC_134441.1, forward strand.
CCCGGCGCGCTGGGACGATGCTCGGGGTGGGAGAGGTCGTGTGAACGGGGCCGGGGCCGCGGGGGCTGCGCACGCCGAGCTGCTGGGCCCCCGCCAAGCTGGGCCCCGGGGGGGGCAGCTGGACCCGCTCCCGGCCTCCGGCACCGCGTCCCGCTGCGGGTCCCTGCGCGGGCGCCGGCTGCTTCGCACCCCACGCCGTGGGGGAGATGTGGGGCTGGGTGTGGACTCAGTGGGGTGGGA
>NC_134441.1:2534026-2608957 GCF_030867145.1 Opisthocomus hoazin
TGTGAGCGGGGCCGGGGGGGGGGTCGGGAGGGCTCGGGGACCCCCCCCGAGGCTCTGCGGGGGCTGTGACCCCCCCTCAGGCCCTGGGGGGGGGGGGGCTGTGGGGGGGCGGGGTGGGGGTGTGGGTCTTGGGGGGGGTGTGGGGCCCGCGGGGGGTGTGCTACCCCCCCCCCCCCCCCCAAAGCCCTATAGGTGCTGTGGGGTGTATTGACCCCCCCAGACCCTGCGGGGTGTGTGACCCCCCCCCCCCCGGACCCTATAGGGAATGTGGGGCCTGTCTGGGGTGGGTTACCCCCCCCCATGGCTCTATAGGGGCTGTGGGGCCCACGTGGGGTATCTGACCCCCCCCCCCCAAAGCTCTACAGGGGTCGTAGGGTGTGTAATCCCCCCCCCCCAGACCCTATGGGGTGTGTGGGACCCATGTGGGGTGTGTAACCCCCCCCAGACCCTATAGGGAATGTGGGGCCCATGTGGGGTGAGTTACCCCCCCCCAAGGCTCTATAGGGGCTATGGGGTGTGTAACCCCCCCCCCCCCAGACCCTATAGGGAATGAGGGGCCCATGTGGGGTGAGTTACCCCCCCCCAAGGCTCTATAGGGGCTATGGGGTGTGTAACCCCCCCCCCCCCAGACCCTATAGGGAATGAGGGGCCCATGTGGGGTGAGTTACCCCCCCCAAGTCTCTATAGGGGCTATGGGGTGTGTAAACCCCCCCCCCCCCCCCAGACCCTATAGGGAGTGAGGGGCCCATGTGGGATGAGTTACCCCCCCCCCAAGGCTCTATAGGGGCTATGGGGTGTGTACCCCCCCCCAAAGCCCTGTAGGACATGGGGGGCCCGCGGGGGTGTCCCCTGCCAGCAGCCCCCCCCTCCCCCCCCCCCGAAAGCGAAGCCCCCCCCAGATCACGGCTTTCCACCTCATTCTCTCATCTTCCCCCCCCCGCCCAGGACCCTCGAGCATCCCTCCAGTTTGGGGGTACATCCCCCCCCCGCCGGCCCCCCACCCGTGCCAGCCGTCGCAGAGGTAGGTGACTCCCCGGGGACGCCCCGGTCCCCAAACAAGATGGGGGGGGTGACCCTGTTCCCCCCCACCCCATGGGCACCCCCAGGTAAACCCAGCTGGGGGGGTTTCACGCTGGGGGGGTCCAACCTCGCCGGCGTTTCCTTCCCTCCGACCTCGCTTTTCTTTACCCCCCCCCCAGCAACATTTTAAAACCAAATTATTATTCCTCCCCCCTCTCTTTTTTTTTTGGGGGGGGGGATAAAATTCCTGAAATTTCTGAAAAAAATTCCCCCTGATAAAGGGAGGGGGTGGGCGTGATGGAAAAGCCCCCAATACCTCGGGGTGGGGGGTGTCTCAGATCCAAGCAGCCCCTCACCCAGCACCGACGGGCATCGCCGGCAGCCCCCAGCCCCATTTTTTGGGGGGGGGGGGGGGGGGGCTGCCAGGATCTCAGGGTTTTTGGGGCGGGCTGCGGGGTTTTTGGGTGCAGATTGGCATCTCCGTGCCGGGGGGGGGGGTTGGTTGGGGGGGGGGGTGTGGGAGGGAAAAGTCAATCGCGGCGGCACCGGAGATGAAATTATTTTCCCGAGGGCTTTTGGCGCGTTGGTTGCTGGGTTGGGGGGGAGTTTTTTCCCCCCCCCATCTTTTTTTGTGCTATGAAGCATCCCCCGCCGAGGAGCGGGTCCCTGTGTGGGGTGAGGGGCTCAGTGCCCCCCCCCCAGCACCCCACATCACCCCACGGCGCTGCTTACGCCGTGGAAGGGTCTCGGTGGCTGCGGGCGGGGTGGGGGTCTGGGGTCCCGTCCCCCCCAGCTCTCGCTGACCCCCCCTCCATGTGTCCCCAAGCCGGGTCCCGCCGCAGGACCCCTGCCCGAGGCGCCCCGGGGTGCTGGTGCCGCCGGATCGGGTCCCTGTGCCGGGGGGGGGGCCCAGCCCCTTTGTGCCTCCCCCTTCGAGCCCGGAGAAATTTGCTTTATTTCTCCCCGGGAAATTGTTTTTTTCCTCGCCCGTGAGCACGTTTTGGGGAGAATTCCCCCATATTTGGTGTTTCCAGAGCCAGCAGGGTTTGTGCCGTGTCCCCCCCGCCCCCCCCCATCTCGATTTCCCGTTGCAGATGAAAACCTGGGTCTGCGATTCGGGCCAGAAACTGGAAATTTTCATCCCTTTCATGGGCAACTCCCGCCCGTTTTCGGGGCGCTGCTGCCAGACCTGCACCCCGAGGAGCTGGGTGAGAGCTGGGACCAGAGCCTGGGACCCCCAGGACGTCCCCATCCGAAGGGTCCCGTCCCCGGGGGGGGAGGGGCTGGGACCCCCCCCCTCCGAGCCCGCTCTCTCCTTCCAGGATGGCTTCCACCCCCAGCAGCTCTCGTCCCGCGGCTTCCGCGACGCCGGCCGGCTGACCGAGGAGGACACGCGGTGAGGCCGCCGGGGAACGCCGCCCAAACCGCTCTTTGGGGGGGGGGGGTTTAATCCCCCCCCCCAGGTTTATTCTCCTTTTTATCCAAATCCCCATGGAAAATCCCTTCCCTTGCTGCGCAGAAGCGCGGGGACGCCTCTCCGTCACCCTTCCCCCGAAATTAGTCCGAGAAGGGGTGACGTTAATTAAATTTGGGGAGCCGAGCGTTGATGACGGCGGAGGGGAGGGGGCTTGGGCTGTTCCCACGATTTGGGGTTGTTTTCTTTTATTATCGGTGTCCGGGGGCTGTTGGGAAGAGCTTGGCGGGGAGGGGGGCACCGGGGGTGTCTTCATTCTCCTCACCGGACGAGCTCGGCGCACACCCGGCCCCTCCGCCGGCCGCCCCCTCCTCATCCTCCCCGTGGGGCCGAGCTCCGGACCCCCGGCCGGCGGCAGCCGCCCCTTCCCACCGACGCGGAGCCCGGGAGCCTTTTCCTTGCTAAAACTCCACTGGTTTCTGTCCCTTTCGGGGAAAGTCCCCGGTTTGGGACGTCAGCAGCGTCCCCCGTGCCTTTCTAGGGAGGTTTCCTCCCCGCGGGGTGGCCGGGAGCATCGTTCCACTGGTGCCTCGACTTTCCCATCTGTGAAATGGGCAGAAATGATCTGGAAACCGGTTGGCGGGAGGCCGAGCGCCTGGGAAAAGCCTCTCAGCGTCGCTGCGTCTCCCTGCGCAGGTACCGGGGCTGGCTGGTCCGAAGGGTCTGCGGTCTCCTGGCTGTCTGGGGCTGGAGGGTCCCTGCTGAGACCCCCGGAGACCTCCCGGCGAGGGTCTGTCGCAGCAGGAGGTAGGTTTTGGGGAAGCTGGGGGGGGTCTGCGGGCTTGGCTTCGCCCCCCCCCCCCCCCCGGCAGGACCCGGGTGCCGCGGCCTCGTCCCCGAATCCCCTTCGCAGGGTACGGGACGTCGCTGCGCGCCGCCGGCGAGGGGACGGCGAATCCCACCGGCCGTGGAAGGAGCAAGCGCTGGAGATCCTGGCCGAGATCCAGGCGCCGCTCTCCCTGCTGACGCTCAGGTCTGCGCTCCTGGGGGGGGGCTGGGGGGGCCGATTCCCCCTGCGTGGGGGTCTCCCACCTGCTCCCAGAGGGCTCCCAGTTCCTGGCTGGGGCGTTCCCAGTCCCTTTCCTCACCCTGGGTCTCTCGTGCTCTGTGCAGGGAGCCCTTTCGGGTGGGCTTGGGGGGGCGGCTCAGCGCCCCGCTCCTGCGAGTCGTGTTTGGGGGGGGCTGCGCTGGGGTCCTCTGGGGGATGCACTGGGGTCCTTTGGGGGGTGTGCATTGGTCCTTTGGGGGGGCTGCATGGGAGTCCTTTGTGGGATGTACAGGGGTCCTTTGGGGGGGCTGCACGGGGGTCCTTTGGGGGATGTGCTGGGATCCTTTGGGGGGGCTGCGTGTGGATCTTTTGGGGGCTGCACTGGGATCTTTTGGGGGATGTATGTTGGTCCTTTGGGGGGGCTGCGCTGGGGGTCCTTTGGGGGGGATGAACTGGGGGTCCTTTTGGGGGAATGAACTGGGGGTCCTTTGAGGGGGGCTGCACAGGGGTCCTTTGAGGGGGGGCTGCACGGGGGTCCTTTGTGGGATGTGCTGGGATCCTTTTCGGGGGCTGCATGGGGGTCCTTTGGGGAATGCACTGGGATCCTTTGGGGGATGTACATTGGTCCCTGGGGGGGGCTGCACTGGGGTCCTTTGGGGGGGCTGCAGGTGGATCCTCTGGGGGCTGCCTGGGGGTCCTGCAAGGGACCTGTGTGCAGGGACCCCGGGGCTATGCCGGCAGGGCAGCTCCCGCCCAGCTCCCTGGGGATATTTCCCCCCAATTCCTTCCAGGAAACTGGGAGGGAGGGGAAAAAAAACCTCCCCCCCGGGAGGGGGGAAAGCAAAGCCAAGCGAGAGGGAACTGTTCCTCCCTCTCCCTCTCTCTGCTCTTTTCTTTTTTTCCTCCTGTCATTGAGAAATTGGCAATTAAAGGTTGCATCGCAGCCTAATTGCTCGTCTGATCGAGCTGTAATAAAAGAACCCTCTGAGCGGTCTGAAGTATTTAAAGGGAAGAAATTACCCGGGGGATGAAAGCCCGCGGATCCTTTCCGTAAACAGCGTGGGGGAGGACGGGGAGGTGGAGGGGTAATTGGCTTCGGTTGCCAGGGGGAGAGGGGGGGGTCTTGTCACATCCACCCTCTGGAGTTTTAACTTAATTTCGAATAAATCTGTTTATTTGCTCGAGGGGAGCCGAAAAGTGGGATTTTTTTGAGCCGAGCTTTCTCCCACAACCCCCCTTGCTGCCTGGGTGGGGAAACTGAGGCAGGGAAGGGTGGTCTCCGGGGTGGGGGGGGGTGTCTGGGGGGGTTGCTCACTCGCTGCTTTCCCTCCAGGCTGTGCAACTGGGTTCTGCTCAAGCTCCTGAACCGCCTCTTCCACAGCGTGCAGCTCCACCGAGGGCAGCTGGAGATGGTGCTGAGGGCCGCCGCGACGGTAGGGACCCCGGCGAGCCGCTCTCGGGACCCCCCCCCTGCGCCCCGCCGCAGGGCGCTGAGCCCCGTCTGCCTTCCTCGCAGCCCGGCGTGCCGCTGGTCTTCCTCTCGACGCACAAATCCCAGCTGGACGGGCCGCTCCTCTCCTTCCTCCTCTTCTCCCAGGGGCTGGGGGTCCCCAGGGTGACGGTGGGCGGCGGGGTCTGCAGCCCTCGGCTCCGGTAAGGCTCGGCAGGCGCCGGCGCGGGGCATTGGCAAAGCCCCCCAGCTGCGGTGGGGAACTGGGGGGGGGATTTGAAGAGCCGGTAGGAAAAAACCCCTCTAGCACTGGGACGTGGTCCTGTGCGAGGTGGGCGCCCACGGTGCCATTTTTTCCCCCCCCCAGAGCCTTGCTCGGCCGCCTGGGAGGGATTTTCCTGCCTGCGAGGATGGAGCGGAAGCCGGGGGACGAAGGGCTGGCGGGGGCTGTCCTGGCCGCGGTACGTCCAGCGCGGGACGCTGGCGGGGGCGAAACGTCCCCCCCTGAGCTCCCCCAACGCCTTCACCGGGCGCTCAGGGTGGCTCGATCGCCGTTCGGCTGCGTGGCGGGTGCCACGCGTCCCGGGGTGCCACCGGTGCCCCCCAGCCTCGCCCCGTCTCCCCCACCAGTACGTCGAGGAGGTGCTGAGGAGCCGCCAGCCCCTGCTCATCTTCCTCGAGGAGCCGCCCGCCGCCCGCTGCCTCTCCGCCGCGGCCCGGGAGTGGCTGGCCACGGTGTACCGAGCCGTGCGGGACGGCACCGTGCCCGACGTCCTCCTCGTCCCCGTCGGCATCGCCTACGACGTGGCCCCCGGCGACTGGCCCCGGGACAGAGCGGTGAGAGGGGGGTGGCTGCGGCCCCCCGATCCCGGGGCGCTTGCCTCCGTCGCCCCCCGTTAATGCTTTGGTCCCCTCCCAGCGCGGCGCTGAGCCCCTCGGCCTCGGCGCTTGCCTCTGGGCAGCGTGCCGGGCCCTGCGCCGGCGCCGAGGCTGCGCCCGCGTCGACTTCGCCCAGCCCTTCTCCCTGCAGGTACGGCTGCGGGGCCGGGGCGAGCCGGTGATCGCCAGGGGATCTGGTGACCCCGTCTCTGGGGGAGGCTGGGGGGATCTGGTGTTCTCCAGGGATCCGGTGACCCCATCTCTGGGGGAGGCTGGGGGGATCTGGTGTTCTCCAGGGATCCGGTGAACCCATCTCTGGCAGAGGCTTGGGGATCTGGTGTTCTCCAAGGATCCGGTGTTCTCCAGGGATCTGGTGACCCATCTCTGGGGGAGGCTGGGAGGATCCGGTGTTCTCCAGGGATCCAGTGAACCCATCTCTGGAGGAGCCTGGGGGGATCTGGTGTTCTTCAGGGATCCAGTGTTCCCCAGGGATCTGGTGACCCCATCTCTGGGGGAGGCTGGGGGGATCTGGTGTTCTCCAGGGATCCGGTGAACCCATCTCTGGGGGAGCCTGGGGGGATCTGGTGTTCTCCAGGGGTCCAGTGTTCTCCAAGGATCTGGTGACCCCATCTCTGGAAGAGGCTGGGGGGATCTGGTGTTCTCCAAGGCTCCAGTGACCCCATATCTGGAGGAGGCTGGAGGGATCCAGTGTTCTCCAGGGATCCGGTGACCCCATCTCTGGAGGAGGCTGGGGGGATCTGGTGTTCTCCAGGGATCCAGTGTTTTTGAGGGATCCAGTGAACCCATCTCTGGGGGAGGCTGTGGGGATCTGGTGTTCTCCAAGGATCCAGTGTTCTCCACGATCCCGTGACCCCATCTCTAGGGGTGGCTGGGAGGATCTGGTGTTCTCCAGAATCCAGTGAACACATCTCTGGGGGTGGCTTGGGGGATCCGGTGTTCTCCAGGGATCCGGTGTTCTCCAGGGACCTGGTAAACCTATCTCTGAGGGTGGCTGGGGGGATCTGGTCTTCTTCAGAGATCTGGTGAACCCGTCTCTGGGGGAGGCTGGGAGAATCTGGTGTTCTCCAGGGATCTGGTGACCCCATCTCTAGGGGTGGCTGGGAGGATCCAGTGTTCTCCAGGGAACTGGTGAACCCATCTCTGGAGGAGACTGGGAGGATCTGGTGTTCTCCAGAATCCAGTGAACCCATCTCTGGGGTGGCTTGGGGGGATCTGGTGTTCTCCAGGGATCCGGTGAACCCATCTCTGGGGGAGGCTTGGGGATCTGGTGTTCTCCAGGGATCTGGTGTTCTCCAGGGATCCGGTGAATCCATCTCTGGCAGAGGCTTGGGGATCTGGTGTTCTCCAAGGATCCAGTGTTCTCCAGGGATCTGGTGACCCCATCTCTGGAGGAGGCTGGGGGGATCTGGTGTTCTCCAGGGATCCAGTGAACCCATCTCTGGCAGAGGCTTGGGGATCTGGTGTTCTCCAAGGATCCGGTGTTCTCCAGGGATCCAGTGAACCCATCTCTGGAGGAGACTGGGAGGATCTGGTGTTCTCCAAGGCTCTGGTGAACCCATTTCTGGAGGAGACTGGGAGGATCTGGTGTTCTCCAGAATCCAGTGAACCCATCTCTGGGGGTGGCTTGGGGGATCCGGTGTTCTCCAGGGATCCGGTGTTCTCCAGGGATCCGGTGCCCCCATTTCTGGGGTGTCCGGGGGCTCGCCGGTGGGGTGCCCCCGGCCGCGCGCCGACCGGCTCCTCGCTCCCCGTCCCCAGGAGTTCGCGGCCAAGAACCTGGCCGGGACGAAGGCGCCGGCGCAGCGGCCGCTGCCCGCCAGCCTCGGCACGCGGTAAGCGGGGGCCCGAGCGGGGGGCCGGCGTCTCGCCTGCCCCCGGCCACGCGGCCTCACCCCGCGTCACCCCGCTGTCCCCAGCCAGCCGGACGGCGCGGAGGCCGCGGCGCGGAGCCCCGGCGCGGGAGCGGCGGACGAAGCGTTGGTGACGACGCTGGGGCTGCACGCGCTGAGCGGTGAGGGGCCGCGGGCGGGCGGGGGTCCGGCCGTCCCGCTGTCCGGGGCCACCCGGTACCGGCGCTTCGGGCTGGCGGCGGGGGGGGGGACATCGCTGGGGACGTCGCCGCCGCCATCGCTCCTCGTGGGGCTGGGGGCCAACGAGCGTCTCCCCCTCCCCGCGCAGACGGCGTCGCCTGCTCCGCCATCATGGCCGCGGGGATGACGGCCGCGCTGCTGCTGCACAAGCACCCGGAGGTGAGACCCGGAGGCCGCCGCGCTCCTCTTCCTCCGGAGGAAGGTTTCCGGAGCCTTCCTCCATCCTCCTCTTCCTCCAGGGCGTCTTCCTCTCCCGGCTGATGCGGGACTTCGCCTGGCTGCTGGAGGAGACCCTGCTGCGCCAGCGCGACGTCGGCTTCTCGGGGCGGCTCCGCGCCCTGCTGCGGCACAGCCTCGCCCTGCTGGCACCCCGCGTCACCCTCTACCGCGTCCCCCCCCTCGGCGACGTCCTGGTGGTCCCCGAGGCCTCGGCGGAGGCGCGGAGGGAGCTGGGCCGCCACGGCGCTGCCGTCCTGCCCGTCTTCGCCAGCGAGGCGGTGGGAGGTGAGGAGCGAGGGGGAGCGGTGACACCGGGGCGTTCGGTGACACCAGAGGTTGGTGACACTGGGGGGGGATTCGGTGACACCAGGGATTGGTGATGCTGGGGAGGTTTGGTGACACCAGGGACTGGTGACACCAGGGGATCGATGATGCCAGGGGGGTTCGGTGACACCAGGGATTGGTGACGCCAGGGAGGTTTGGTGATGCCGGGGGGGGGTTCAGTGACGCTGGGGGGATTCGGTGACACTGGGGATTGGTGACGCCAGGGATTGGTGATGCCAGGGGGGTTTGGTGACCCTGGGGGATCGGTGACACCGGGGAATTGGTGATGCTGGGGGTTCGGTGACGCCAGCAGGTTCGGTGACACCAGGGGGATTTGGTGGCACTGGGGGGGTTGGTGACGCCAGAGATTGGTGTCACTGGGGGGTTGGTGATGCTGGGGGTGTGTTTGGTGACATCAGGGATTGGTGACGCTGGGGGGGGGGTTCAGTGATGCCAGGGAGGTTTGGTGACACCAGGGATTGGTGATGCCGGGGGGGGGGTGTTGGTGACGCTGGGGGGGTGTTCAGTGATGCTGGGGGGATCAGTGATGCCAGGGAGGTTTGGTGACACCGGGGTGTTCAGTGATGCCGGGGATTGGTGACACTGGGGCGGTTCGGTGACACTGGGGGTTGTGACACCAGGGATTGGTGATACTGGGGGGGGGGTTTGGTGACACTGGGGGAATTGGTGACACCGGGGGGTTTGGTGACGCTGGGGGCTTCAGTGACACCAGGGATTGGTGATACTGGGGGGGGGGGTTCGGTGACACTGGGGGGTTCGGTGACACTGGGGGGTTCAGTGACACCGGGGGATTGGTGAGACCGGGGGGTTCGGTGACGCTGGGGGGTTCGGTGACACTGGGGGGGTTCAGTGACACCAGGGATTGGTGATACTGGGGGGGCAGTTCAGTGACAGTGGGGGATCAGTGACGCCGGGGGGTTTTGGTGACACCGGGGGGTTCAGTGACGCCAGGTATTGGTGACGCTGGGGGGGGGATCGGTGACACCGGCGGATCGGTGACACCGGGGGTTGGTGACACCGGGGGATCGGTGACACCAGGGATTGGTGACGCTGGGGGGGGGGGGGATCGGTGACACCGGGGGATCGGTGACACCGGGGGTTGGTGACACCGGGGGATCGGTGACACCGGGGTCCCGCCGCCGCCGCTCTCCCGGCAGCCTGCGCCGTCCGCGCCTTGCTGACGGAGATGGTGCCCTTCGTGGGAGCCGCCATCAGCCCCGCCGCCATCGTGCTCAGCCAGGCCGAGCTGCGCCGCAAGACCCTGGAGCTGCTCCAGCTGCTGCCCCCCGCCCTCCTGGGCTTCCAGGTAGGGGCCGGGGGCGCGGGGTGGCACGGGGTGGCTCGGGGTGGCATCGCCATCGCGTGCCCCGTCACCCCCGTCCCCCTCTCCCCCAGCCCTGCCAGCCCCTCGACCACCGCAGCCAGGACGTCGTGGACAAGCTGCTGCTCTGCGGGCTGCTGCAGGCTGAGGAGGTGGGTGCTCCCCCACCCCGAGACCCCCTCCCCGCGCTGGGGTCCCTGCGGGGTGACGTCAGCGCTTGTCCCCGCAGCCGGAGAGCGAGCGCTGGGCTTGCGACTTGGCCCCGCGGCCCTTGGGCAGGCGCCGGCCCGATGCCGGGCTGGACTTCACCGACAGCGAGGAAGAGGAGGAGGAGGAGGAGGTCTCCAAGCGCTGCTTCAAGGTACCTGGGGAGGGGGTCCCTTGGCTTCCCCCATGGCGGGGTGAGGATGCTCTCCCCCAACTCCAGCTTCCCCCCCTCCTCCCCCCCGTGTCCAGCTCAGCGAGCCCCAGGGCTCTCCCGGCTTCCTCCTCTTCCTCTGCCGGCTCCTGAGCCCCGTCCTGCGCACCTACGCCCGAGCCGCCGCTTTCCTGGAGCGACCCAGCTGGCCCCAGCGCGGTACGACCCCCCCCAACCCCCCCAGGAGGGAAACACATCCCCTTGGCTCTTGGGGAAACTGAGGCACGGCTGAACTCCCTTGGAGCGGGGGGCGATGGGGATTGACCCCCCCCTTCCTTCCCCCACCCCCAGAGGAAGCCTACGTCGAGGCGCTGCTGCGGTTCCTGGCTGAGGAGGACGGGTCGGGTGAGTCGGGGGGGCTTTGGGGTCAGCACCCCCCCCCTGAAGCCGGGCTGGGGGTGCTGACCCTCCCCTCCCCCCCCAGAGCACCCCGACAGGAGCCTGGCCCTCAGCTCCCTGCAGAGCTTCAAGGAGATGGGGGTAAGCGCTCCCCCCTCCACCCCCCACCCCCCTGGCATCGCATCCCCCCCCCCCCGGCATCGAGCTACCCCCCCCCCCCCCGACGCTCCTCTCCCCCCCCCTCAGGTGCTGGAGGAGGTGGGGGACCCCTGCGGACCCCTGCTCCGTCTCGCCCAGCCCTTCCGCTCCCGCGCCGGGCGGGCGAAGCTGGAAGCCTTCATCCACCAGTTCACCCAGTGCTGATAAAGCGGGCAGCGGGGCAGCCGGCTCGTGGATTTATTGACCCCCCCCCCCCTCGTCTGCGGTGGGGGGGCTTTGGGGGGGCTTTGGGGCGCGCCGCGGCGTCTCGGGGTTCAGACCACCTTGTTGCAGATGGTGCCCAGCTCCTCGATCTCGCACTGCACCTCGTCCCCTCGCTGCCGGCGGCACGGGGACGGTGACGGCGTGAGGACCCCCACGGGGGTCCTTCATCTCCCCCCTGCCCCCCCCCCGCCATTCCCCTCACCTTGAGAAACACGGGGGGCTTCTGAAAGACCCCCACGCCGGGAGGGGTTCCCGTCAGCAAGATGTCCCCGGGGACCAGCGTGACGAAGCTGGGGAGGGGGACGCGGGGGTGTCAGCTGTGGCCCCCCACCCCCCCCACTCACCGAGACCCCCCGGGACCCCCCCCCGTCACCCACCGGGAGACCCAGGCGACGAGCTGGGGCAGGGGGAAGAGGAGCTGGCGGGTGCTGCTGTCCTGCATCAGCCGCCCGTTGACGCTGCAGCGGATCCGCAGGTTGTGGACGTCTGCGGGGACGGAGGGGACGCGTGGCAGCGGGGAGGGGGACGCGGGGACACCCCCCCCGACCCCGTCCACAGCCCTGTTGTCACCTGCCACCGCCTCCTTGGTGACCAGGGCCGGGCCCAGGGGACAGAAGGTGTCGAAGGTTTTGCCCAGCAGCCACTGCCGCCCGTTGCGGCCCTGCCAGTCGCGGGCGCTGACGTCGTTGGCCACCGTGAAGCCCGCGACGTGGTCCAGGGCCACCGGCTCCTGGGGGGGCACGGGGACCCCGTGAACCGGGGGGGGGGACACAGAGACCCCAGGGCCACTGACTCCGTGGGGGGGGATGAGGGGGACCCGCTGAACCGGGGTGGGGAGGATGCAGAGACCCCAGTGTCAGTGGCTCCTTGGGGGGGGGCACAAGGGGGACCCACTGAACCGGGGTGGGGGGACACCGAGACCCCAGTGCCACTGACTCCTTGGGGGGGGCACAAGGGGGATCCGCTGAACCAGGGTGGGGGGGACACAGAGACCCCAGTGCCCCTGACTCCTTCAGGGGGGACAAGGGGGACCTGCTGAACCAGGGTGGGGGGATGCAGAGACCCCAGTGCTGCCAAATCCTTGGGGGGGGGGGACAGTGGGGACCTGGTGAACTGGGGTGGGGGGACACTGAGACCCCAGTGCCACTGACTCCTTAGATGGGGAGGGACACACAAGGGGGACCTGCTGAACTGGGGGGACACACACACACATAGAGACCCCAGGGCCACCGACTCCTTGGGGGGGGGGGACAAGGGGGACCCACTGAACCAGGGTGGGGGGACTCAGAGACCCCAGGGCCACCAACTCCTTCAGGGGGGACAACGGGGACCTGCTGAACTGGGATGGGGGGACACCGAGACCCCCATGCCACTGACTCCTTGGGGGGGGGCAAGGGGGACGCAGAAACCCCACTGCCGCCGAATACTTGGGGGGGAGAACAACGGGGACCTGCTGAACTGAGGGGGGGGGGGACACAGAGACCCCAGTGCCACTGACTCCTTGGGGGGGGACACAAGGGGGACCCACTGAACCAGGGTGGGGGGGATGCAGAGACCCCAGTGCTGCTGAATACTTGGGTGGGGGGGGGACACAACAGGGACCCGCTGAACCGAGGTGGGGGGGGACACAGAGACCCCAGGGCCACCGACTCCGTGGGGGGGGATGAGGGGGACCCGCTGAACCAGGGTGGGGAGGATGCAGAGACCCCAGTGTCAGTGGCTCCTTGGGGGGGGGCAAGGGGGACCCAATGAACTGGGGTGGGGGGGACACCGAGACCCCAGTGCCACTGACTCCTTTAGGGGGGACAAGGGGGACCTGCTGAACCAGGGTGGGGGGATGCAGAGACCCCAGTGCTGCCAAATCCTTGGGGGGGGGGGACAGTGGGGACCTGGTGAACTGGGGTGGGGGGACACTGAGACCCCAGTGCCACTGACTCCTTAGATGGGGAGGGACACACAAGGGGGACCTGCTGAACTGGGGGGGACACACACACATAGAGACCCCAGGGCCACCAACTCCTTGGCGGGGGGACAAGGGGGACCCACTGAACCAGGGTGGGGGGACTCAGAGACCCCAGGGCCACCGACTCCTTCAGGGGGGACAACGGGGACCTGCTGAACTGGGATGGGGGGGACACCGAGACCCCCATGCCACTGACTCCTTGGGGGGGGGCAAGGGGGACGCAGAAACCCCACTGCCGCCGAATACTTGGGGGGGAGGACAACGGGGACCTGCTGAACTGGGGGGGGGGGACACAGAGACCCCAGTGCCACTGACTCCTTGGGGGGGGACACAAGGGGGACCCACTGAACCAGGCTAGGGGGGATGCAGAGACCCCAGTGCTGCTGAATACTTGGGTGGGGGGGGACACAACAGGGACCCGCTGAACCGAGGTGGGGGGGGACACAGAGACCCCAGTGCCACTGACTCCTTGGGGGGAGCACAAGGGGGATCCGATGAACCAGGGTGGGGGGGGATGCAGAGACCCCAGTGCCGCTGACTCCTTGGGGAGGGCACAAGGGGGACCCACTGAACGGGGGTGGGGGGACACCGAGACCCCAGTGTCACTGGCTCCTTGGGGGGGGGACAAGGGGGACCCACTGAACCGGGGTGGGGGGGACACAGAGACCCCAGTGCCGCCGACTCCTTGGAGGGGGGGGCACAAGGGGGACCCACTGAATCGGGGTGGGGGGGACATAGAGACCCCAGGGCCACTGACTCCTTGGGGAAGGGGGAGAAGGGGGACCCGCTGACCGGGGGTGGGGGGGACACCGAGACCCCAGCCTCACGGAGGGGGGGACAGCAGGGGGGTTACCTCGATGTGCCGCCCCTTCTTCCCGATGATGGCGGCCAGCTCCACCTCCCAGTCCACCTCCTGCGGGGAGACAAGCGGGGTGCTGGGGGGGGCTGGGAGGGCCCGCACCCCTTTTTTTTGGGGGGGGGGGGGGTTACTCACGCTGCTCTCCTCGGGGTGCACGATGTCGTCGAAGGGCCCGGTGACGGCGCTGGGGAACTTGCTGAAGATGATGGGCTCGGCGGGGACGCGGGCGCCCTGCTCCCGGCAGTGGTCGCGGTAGTTGAGCCCCACGCAGATCACCTTCTGGGGGTCCCCGACGGGCGCCAGCAGCCGCACCGTCCCCCGCGGCACCCGGTGCCGGCCCGAGTCCAGCGCCCTGCGGGGTCGGGGGCCAGCGTCACCGCCGCGCTGGGACCCCCCACCCACCCGGCTTCGCTCAGTGGTACCTGCCTGCATGTGGTGGCACCCACCTTCGCGCGGTGGCACCCACCTTCACGTGGTGGCACCCACCTGCACGCGGTGGCACCCACCTTCACGCGGTGGCACCCACCTGCACGCGGTGGCACCCACCTTCGCGTGGCGGCACCCACCTTCGTGTGGTGGCACCCACCTTCACGCGGCGGCACCCACCTGCACATGGTGGCACCCACCTTCACGTGGTGGCACCCACCTTCACGCGGTGGCACCCACCTTCACGCGGTGGCACCCACCTGCACGCGGTGGCACCCACCTTGGCGTGGTGGCACCCACCTGCATGTGGTGGCACCCACCTTCACGCGGCGGCACCCACCTGCACATGGTGGCACCCACCTTCACGCGGTGGCACCCACCTTGGCGTGGTGGCACCCACCTTCACACGGTGGCACCCACCTTCAGGCAGTGGCACCCCCCTGCACGCGGCGGCACCAACCTTCATGTGGTGGCACCCACCTGCACGCGGTGGCACCCACCTTCACGCGGTGGCACCCACCTGCACGCGGTGGCACCCACCTGCACATGGTGGCACCCACCTGCACGCGGTGGCACCCACCTGCACGCGGTGGCACCCACCTGCACATGGTGGCACCCCCCTGCACGCGGCGGCACCAACCTTCATGTGGCGGCACCCACCTTGGCGTGGTGGCACCCACCTTCGCGTGGCGGCACCCACCTTCGTGTGGTGGCACCCACCTGCACACGGTGGCACCCACCTGCACATGGTGGCACCCACCTTTGCGCGGTGGCACCCACCTTCGCGGGGTGGCACCCACCTGTACGTGGTGGCACCCACCTTTGCTCAGTGGCACCCACCTTCACACGGTGGCACCCACCTTCACGCGGTGGCACCCACCTTCACTCAGTGGCACCCACCTGCACATGGTGGCACCCACCTTCACGCGGTGGCACCCACCTTCACTCAGTGGCACCCACCTGCACATGGTGGCACCCACCTTCACGCGATGGCACCCACCTGCACGTGGTGGCACCCACCTGCACACGGTGGCACCCACCTTCGCGTGGTGGCACCCACCTTCACGCGGTGGCACCCACCTTCGCGTGGTGGCACCCACCTTGGCGTGGTGGCACCCACCTTCGCGTGGTGGCACCCACCTTCACATGGTGGCACCCACCTTCGCGGGGTGGCACCCACCTGCACGTGGTGGCACCCACCTTCGCGGGGTGGCACCCACCTTCACGCGGTGGCACCCACCTGCACGCGGTGGCACCCACCTTGGCGTGGTGGCACCCACCTTCACGCGGTGGCACCCACCTTGGCGTGGTGGCACCCACCTTTGCGCGGCGGCCAGGCCGCTGGGGCCGCTCTCCAGGAAGGCTCGCATGGAGCGGGGCAGCCCCGGCTCGGCCGCGGTCAGGTCCACCACGTCCCCCCCGATCCCTTCTTCCAGCCCCAGGCGGGGCTCGGGACCCCCGGCCCCCCGGAACCGCACCAGCCGCATGGCCCCCGCCAGCCGCTGCATCCGCGTCTGCCGGGGCACCGGAGCGTCGGGATCCAGCGCCCAGCGGATCCCGGCACCGGCCGTGGCGCCCACCCTGGGTTTTGCCCCCTGTGGATGGGTCCCTCCCGTGCAGGGGGGATCCCTGGATCCAGGGGGGGGGCAGATGCCAGCGTGGGGCAGACTGGGGACAGCGGATCCCACCCAGCGGGGCAGATCCCAGCCCCGATCCCTGGGATGGCAGCAGATCCCTCCCGCGGCAGGGAGCGGATCCCGGCACAGGACGGATCTGGGGGGGATGGGATTCCCTGCCCCCCCCCGGGCAGACCACCTGATCCCACACAGCGCAGGTCCTGGGGGGTCCCCACAGCCCCGATCCCGGGGATCCCCCCGATCCCGCACAACCCCAGTCCCGGGGGCTCCCCCCGATCCCGCGCAGTGGGGATCCCTGGGAGATTCCCTCTCGTGGGCCCGCATAGCCCTGATCCCGGGGATCCCCCCCCCCCAGCTCCCACACAGTCTTGAGCCCCAGGATCCCCCCAGTCCCACAGGATCCCCCCCCCCAGATCCTGCACTGCTCCGATCCCACAGGAACCCCACCCCCCCGCCCCAACCCTGCTCAGCCCAATGCCAGGGATCCCCCGATCCCAAAGGATCCCCCCGATCCCTCACAGCCCCAGACCCAGGAGATCCCCCCCCAATCCCTCACAGCCCTGATCCCAGGGGATCCCCCTGATCCCAGGGGACCCCCTGATCCCGCACAGCCCCAGCCCTGGGGGATCCCCCCCTGACCCTGCTCAGCCCTGATCCCAAGGGACTCCCCGATCCCACACAGCCCCGATCCCAGGGACCCTCAGATCCCAGGGCCCCCCCCGATCCTGCACAGCCCCAATCCCAGGGGACCCCCCGATCCCTCACAGCCCTGATCCTAGGGGATTCACCCCGATCCCAAGAGACCCCCTGTTCCTGCACAGCCCCGATCCCAGGGGACCCCCTGATCCCAAGAGATTCCCCCAATCCCATACAGCCACGATCCCAGGGACCCTCAAATCCCAGGGGACCCCCTCTGATCCCTCACAGCCCCGATCCCAGGGGATCCCCCCGATGCCAAGAGACCCCCCCCCAATCCCGCACAGCCCTGATCCCAGGGGATCCCCCATATCCCAGGGGGCTCCCCCGATCCCAGGGGACCCCCACATCCCAGGGGATCCCCCCGATCCCACACAGCCCTGATCCCAGGGGATCCCCCCGATCCCAGAGATCCCCCTGATCCCAGGGGACGCTCAGATCCCAGGGGACCCCCCCTGATCCCTCACAGCCCCGATCCCAGGGACCCCCCCGACCCCAGGGGATTCCCCCCAATCCCTCACAGCCCCAGACCCGGGGAATCCCCCCCCGCCCGATCCCGCGGTGCCCGGACCCGGCGGTGGGGGGGCAGAGGGGATTCCCCGATCCGGGTGGGGGGGGAGGGGGGCACAGGGGATCCCCGGTGCCACCTGCGTCACGTGCCGCGTCACTCCCCTCCCGGCACGCGCCGACCCCGCGGCCACCAGCCCGAAGGTCTCCGCGCCGAGTCCCCGCCCCCCCCTCGGGCCGACCAATGCGAGCTCGGAGGGGGCGGGGCCTCCGCGGCGGCGCAGCCAATGACAGCCGGCAGCGCTCGGCCAGCCGGAGGGGCGGGGCGGCAGGCGGCGTTGCTAGGATACGGGGAGCGGCCGCCATGACAGCGCCGCGCCGCCATGACAGGGCCGCCATGACGGCGCCGAGGCCGGGAGCGGCGGAGCCCCGGGCCGGGAGCGAGCCGGGCCGAGGCGGCTGCTTCTCACCTGGATTGCACGGAAAGGCGCGAGTGGGTGAGCGAGCGACGGGCGGCGGCGGCGGGGTGGGCCGGGCCGGGGCGGGGGGCCGGCCGGGGCCTGCCTGAGGTGCGGCCTGGCCTCCGCGGCCCGGTCGTGAGGAGAAATAAACGCAGAAATAACCCGAATTCCCTCAGTAACCGCCGCGATCGCTCCCCGCCGCTCAGGGCCACCCTCGCCGGCCCCCCCGGAGCCGTCGCTTCCCCCTCGGCTGGGCGGGCGCCGCGTTGCCATCCCCGCATCGTCGCCATTTGGTTTATTTAGAAAAGAAACCCCTCCCCCCCTCACTCCTGCGACCGCCGGAGGGGAGGGGGGGGCCTCTCCCGTGGGTCCCCCCCGTAGGCGCCGTGCTTGGCGTTGGCCTTCGGCAGCGGCCGTTTCGTGGAGGGCCCGGCCCCGGGGGGAAAGGGGGTCCGGGATCCTCGCTTCGGGGGGGGTCTGCACCCCCCGGAATGGGCCCGTCGCCCGGGGAGGGCTCGGGCAGAACCGTCCGTGCGTCTCCGCGCCCCTCGTCACCGCCGTGCCGGGAGCCCGGCGGATTGTTTGCTGCTTTTCTGTTTAACCTCTCGTTTTTCTGAAATGGTAGGAAAAAAAGTTCCCCTCGGGCGCTGGCGGGGCCGGGTCCCGGGCGCTAGATCACGTTCTCGAAGATCTTCATGGAGCTCATGATGTCCTGGTCCTGGCCGGGGCGGGGGGGGAGAGGTCAGAGCCCCCTCGGTGCCTCCCTCCCGCCAGCCGCGGGGTGACCGGAGCTGCCGTCCCCTGCCTCTCCCCATCCCCCTCCCAACCCAGCGCGTGGTTTGGGGCTGTGACGAGGAGCGGGGTGACGGCTCGGAGGCCTGGCAGCGAGGAGGAGGAGGACGGCGGCCATGCCGAAGCCCCCCCCCCATCTGAACTCCTCACCTTCTGGCACGTCTCCAGGAACTCCTCGAAGGTCACCACGCCGTCGCCGTTCCTGTCCATCTTCTGCGAGGGAGCAGCGGGGGGGGGTCGGTGGGGATGTCCCCGTGACACCCCGGCATCGGTGGCCGCTGGGAGGGGACGCGGGGGCCGGTCTCACCTGGAAGAAGAGCTCCACGTGCTCGGCGGGCGCACTGTCCCTCAGGGTGGGCTGGGTGCAGCGTCCCATCATGTCGTAGATGGACTTCATGATCTCCAGCATCTCCTGCGAGGGGACAGGGTGACAAGAACCCTCCCAACGAGCGCACCAGCGGCCGCCGGCACCCGTTCCCACCGTCCCCGTCCCTCTCCGGGTGTCCCCCGCGACGCTCCCACCCTGCCCAGCCCCCCAAGTCCCCGTCCCCCCTCCCCGTGTCACCTCCTTGGTGATGTAGCCGTCTTTATTAATATCATAGAGGTTGAAAGCCCACTCCAGCTTCTGCCGCACCGTCCCCCGCAGCAAGACGGAGAGCCCGACGACAAAATCCTGCCGAGGAACCGCGGCCGTGAGCGGTGACGTCCCACCCCGGGCTCGGACCCGGGTCCCGTCCCCCGCCCGGCGCGGCCGTTCGCCCCCCTCCATCAGTGCCGCGGCGCTGCCATCGATCGCGGGTCGCCCCGGGGGAATTTTTTCCTATTGATCCCGTTTCTATTCTTGCTCGGCGCTATTTTTAATCACCACGGGGTAAAACCACCCCCCCCCGCCGCCGGCCGCCCGTGCCGCAGTGCCTGGAACTCTCCCGGCACCGGCTCCCGCCGCCGTCGAAGACGCCGAAGATTTTGGCCGTCGCCGCGCCGAGCTTTTATCCGAGGAGGAAGATCTGATGAATCACGCCGCTGGGCACGCCGACAGCCGCCGGCGGCTCGGGGAACACGGTGCCGGCACGGTTTTTCCCGGCGAGAAGCCGGGCGCGGCGCCGGGAACGCTCACCTGGAAGCAGAGAGCCCCGTTGCGGTCGGCGTCGAAGGCGTCGAACAAGAAGTGGGCGTAGGCGCTGGCGTCTGCGAGGGGAGGAAGGCGGCGGCCGGTGAAGCTTCCCCGGAGCCCGGCACGCGCCCGGATCGGGATTTGGCGGCGTCGCCGGACGCGGCCCCCCCGGGGCAGCCTCGGGACCCCCCCCCGACTCACCGCCTTGGGGGAAGAACTGTGCGTAGATGAGCTTGAAGGTCTCCTCGTCCACCAGGCCGCTGGGACACTCCTGGGGAGGAGAGCGGGCGCCCGGTGAACCCCGGCTCTGCCGAAACCCGGCGCTGGGGGCCGCGGCGGGGGTCTTCCCCCCCCCCCAACTCACGTTCTTGAAGCCGCGGTAGAGGGACTGCAGCTCCTTCTTGGTGAACTTGGTCTGCGCCAGCAGCTGCTCCAGCCCCTCGGGTTGGTGCCGGCCGGCCGGGAGCTCCAGCTCGGCGTCGCAGCTGTCTGCCGGGGGACGCCGGCAAAGACCCCCTCTCCGCGTCAGCCCGCGCTCCGTCCCACCCGGATCCCACCCTTCATAAAACCCAACCCCCCCCCCCCGATCTGATGCCGGACCCCCAAATTCCCCTCGTGCCGGGAGGAGAAGCGGGGAGCTCCAGGTTTCGCATCCCCAGGGAGAAGCCGGCGGTGCCGCCGACCCCGTGCGGCGCGTTCCCGGGGCGCGGAGCGTTCCGGAGCCGCCTCTCACCCCGACCCCGCTAATGCTCCCTCTCTCCCGCGCCCGGCCTGGCGGAAGGTAATTAATAAATGATGCCTCATTAATAATTCCAGCTCGGGAAGCCCCCGCGGACCCGTTCAGCGCCGAGACGGGGAGATCGGGAACTTCGAGCCGGGAAAAGCGGCACGGGGAGAGGCTCTGCCGTGCCGCAGCGGTAGGGACGCCCCGGGGAAGCCTGGGGTCCCCTGGGGGCTGCGGGGGGGGGCGGGTTGAACCCCCCCAGGACCCGCCGAGCCGGGATTGCCGGGGTGGGAAGGGGCAGCGCCGAGCCCCTCCGCCCGGCTGGGCTGGGCTTGGGAGTGGGGGGCTCCAGCGGCCTGGCTCAGGGGGGTTTTGGGGGTCAGGGGGGGGTTTGGGGGGGTCTCAGCGTTGCGTCTCAGGGGATTTTGGGGGTCGGGGGGGGATTGGGGGCCTCAGCGTTGCATCTTAGGGGGGGTTGGGGGTCGGGGGGGCCTCAGCGTTGCATCTTGGGGGGGTTTTGGAGGTCGATGGGGTCTTGGGGGGCCTCAGCGTCGCATCTCAAGGGGGTTTTGGGGTTGATGGGGGCTCAGCGTCACATCCTGGGGGGGTTTAGGGGTCGGGGGGGGCGTGGGGGGCCTCAGTGTCCCATCTTGGAGGGGTTTTGGGGGTCGGAGGGGGGATTGGGTGGCACAGCGTCGCATCTTGGGGGGGGTTTGGGGTCGATGGGGGATGGGGGTCTCCGGGGTCCCGTCTCCAGGGGGTTTTGGGGGTCAGTCAGGGCTGGCATCGCCCCTCAGAAGGGGTCTGGGGGGCCCTCTGGACTGGGGGGGCCCCCAGCAGCCCCTCAGGGCCGTGCTTTGGGGGGGGCTCGGGGAAGGTCAGAGCAGGGCTGGGCCATGACGCGGCAAGGGCGAGGGGCAGGGTGGGGGGCACCCCCAGCCCCTCAGCCTTCACCCCCAAACCCCCCCCCCCCCAACCAAAGCACCTTTCCGCCCCCCCGGTGCCCACCCACAGGCCCAACAGGTCCAGTGGCGCGGGGAGGGGAAGGCTGGGGACACCCCGGGGTGGGGAGGGGGGGGGGGGCCTGAGATTAATTAATTGGAATTAATTAATGAAGGGGGGGGTTACCTTCGGCGGAGATGGGCTCCAGGATGCCGAACTGCTTGAGGACGGCGATGAAGAGGAGGATGACCACGGCCACGGCGCACAGCTCCATGCCCTGGATGCCCATGGCCGGTGCTGGCAGCGGGGGCGGGGGGGGGGGAAAGGGGGGGTGTCCCCCCACCCCCCCAACCCCAGACAAGCGGGGCACCCCGGGGTGGGGGTGAGGGTGGCGGCAGGCGGGTGCCGTCCCGGCGAGCGCCGCGCGTCCGTCCGTCCGTCCGTCCGGCCTGCCCTCCTCCCTTGGCACGCGCCCACGGCCCCCCCCCCCGCTGCGACGCAGGGGTTGTTTTCCATCTTTTTTCCCTTCCCCCCCCACCCCCCCAAAGGAGGCCGGGGGTGGCCCCCGCCCCCGCCCGCCGCCCCTCGAAGCACCCATGGGTGCCCCCATCCAAACCGGGGGGGCCCAAACTGGCGCAGGCCTTAAAAATGGGGGGGGGGGGGGAAGGGTTTGGTCCGTGCTCCCCCCCCCGGGAGGAGGCGGGTGGTAGCGGCCCCCCCCCCCTGGCTGGGTGCCCCATGGGGGGGGTAATTAGCGCCGGGGTGGCTAACGAGGATCCGTGGGGATGAGTAAGCAGGGGGGGCTCATGGGGGGGGGGGTGTCCCTGTCCCCAGGGTTGTCCTGTCCCCATGGCTGGCTGTCCCTGACCCCCCAGGGACATCATCCCCGGCCCCCCCACTGTCCCCGGCCCCGGGGACATCGTCCCTGTCCCCCTGAGTGTCCCTGTCCCCGTGGCCCCAGGACATTGTCCCTGTGGCCCCCCAGGGTGTCCCTGTCCTCATGACTCTGGGGACATTGTTCCTGTCCCCCCAGTGTCCCCATTCCTATGGCCCTGGGGACATTGTCCCTGTCCCACCAGTGTCCCTGTCCCCCCCAGGGTGTCCCTGTCCCCGTGACCCTGGGGACACGATCCCTGTCCTCCTGAGTGTCCCCATCCCTGTGCTCCCAGGACATTGTCCCTGTACCCCCGGGGTGTCCCTGTCCCCATGGCCCTGGGGACATTGTCCCTGTCCCCCCGTTCCCCTGAGTGTCCCTGTCCCCGTGGCCCCAGGACATTGTCCCTGTGGCCCCCCAGGGTGTCCCTGTCCTCATGACCCTGGGGACATTGTTCCTGTCCCCCTGAGTGTCCCCATCCCTGTGGTCCGAGGACATCATCCCTGTCGCCCCCAGGGTGTCCCTGTCCCCATGACCCTGGGGACATTGTCCCTGTCCCCCTGCCCCCCCCAGGTGTGTCCCTGGCCCCCAAAGTGTCCCCGTCCCCCTGGGGTTTCCCCATCCCCATGGCCCTGGGGACATTGTCCCTGTCCCCGGAGTGTCCCCATCCCCACGGGGACATTGTCCCTGTCCCCCTGCCCCCCCGGTGTGTCCCCGTCCCCCCAAGCCCCAGGACATCGTCCCCGTCCCCCCGCCCCGAGTGCCCCACATGGAGGGGCGGGGCCGCACCGCCGGGGCGGAGCTTCTGCCCACCCGGGGGGGCGTGGCATGTTGCTAAGGGCGGGGCTCTGGTGGCCGGGGGCGAGGCGCGCCCCGCCCAAGGGGCGTGTCCCCGCCGCCACTTCCGGTTCCGCCGCCGGAAGCGCTGCCGCTCCCCCGGCCGCCGCCGCCATGGCCTCAAGGTTACTGCGGGTGAGCGCGGCCCTGCGGCTGCTGCCCGCCGCCTGCTCCCGCGCCGCGCCCGCCCGCCGCCTCGCCGCGCCCGGTGAGCCCGGGGGGGACCGGGGCGGGGGGTGCGGGGAGGGGGGGGGGGGGGCATGGCGGGGCCGCGGCCTCCCGGGCTGACCGCCGTGCCCCGCAGGCGGCCTCGCCAGCGACGAGGAGCAGGCGACGGGGCTGGAGCGGAAGGTGCTGGAGGCCATGAACAAGGGGCTGGTGAGTGCGGGGGGAATGCGGGGGGGGCGGGGCCTGGGGGGGCGGGGGGGGCCCTGCGGGTGCTCACCCCCCCTCCCCGTGCCCCCCCCCCAGGACCCGTACAGCATCCTGCGGCCCAAGCGCTACGCGGGGACCCGCGAGGAGCCCAACCTCGTCCCCTCCATCGGCACCAAGCGCATCGTCGGCTGCGTCTGTGAGTGTCTGTCCGTCCGTCCGTCCGTGTGGCCCCCCCCGCACCCCCCGGGCCGGCTCTGCCCCCCCCCCGCCTCCCTCCCTCCGCCCGTGTATCCCCTCGCGTCCCTCCGTCTGTCCCTGCTCCCCCTCCCTCTGTCCAGCTGTCTGCCTGGCCACCCCTGTCCCCTTCCGTCCATCCGTCTGTCTGTCCGTGTCCCCCCCTTGCCTCTCTCTCTCTGTCCGTCCATCCGTCCGTGTCCCCCCCACCTCCCTCTGTCCATCTGTGTCCCCCCTGCCTGCCTCCTTCCATCCATCTGCTTGTCCATCCGTGTCCCCCTCCATCTGTCTGTCTGTCTGTGTCCCCCTGGTGTCCCTCACTCTGTCCATCTGTCCGTCCATCCCCCCCCAGCTCCCTCTGTCCATCTGTGTCCCCCCCGCCTGCCTCCCTCCATCTGTCCGTCTGTCTGTCTGTGTTCCTGTGGTGTCCCTCCCTCTGTCTGTGTGGCCCCCAACTTCCCTGCCCCCATCTGTCCATGCCCCCCCACCTCCCTCTGTCCATCTGTCCGTGTCCCCCCCACCTGTGTCTGTCCTTCCATGTCACTCCCACCTGCCTCCCCCCATCCCTTTGTCCATGTGTCCCCCCAGCCTCCCTCCCCCGTCTGTCCGTCTGTCCCCCCTGCTTCCCTCCCTCCCCCTGTCCATCCATGTGTGTGTCCCCCCCGTCCATCTGTCGGCGTCCCCCACCTGCCTCCCTCCCGCCATCCGTCTGTCTGTCTGCGGCCCCCCTCCTCCCTCACTCTGTCTGTCTGTCCGCGGCCCCCCTCCTCCCTCACTCTGTCCGTCTGTCCGCGGCCCCCCTGCCTGCCTCCCTCCCTCCCCCGTCTGTCCATGTTCCCCCCCCCACCTCCCTCCCTCCCTCTGCCCCCCTCCTCTCCCTCCCTCCCCCCATCCGTCTGTCCGTGTCCCCCCCACCTCCCTCCCCCCATCCGTCTGTCTGTGACCCCCCCGTCCGTGGGTCCCAGCCTCCTCCTCCTCTTCCTCCCGCAGGCGAAGAAGACAACAGCTGCGTCGTCTGGTTCTGGCTGCACCAGGGCGAGGCCCAGCGCTGCCCCTCCTGCGGCGCCCACTACAAGCTGATCCCCCACCAGCTGCCCCACTGAGGGGGGGCCGCGCCCGCCCCCCCCCGCCCGGCCCCACTGAGCCCCCCCCTGCCCGGCCCCGCCCGGGGGCCCCCCCAGATAAAGCGTTTGTGTGTGGAGACCCCGACTCTGTCTGCGTGGGGGGGACGCAGCGCCCAGGGGTGCAGTGGGGGGGGCACATGGGCTGGGGGGTGGGGGGTGTAAAGCTGTTCCCATTCGGGGGGGTGGGGGGGATATGGGGGTGGGGGGCACTCAGGGTGGTGGGGCCGGGTTCACCGTGGTGCTCCCAGGTGCCCCCTGTGTTGCCGGGGTGGGTGCTGGTGCGGGCGGGTGCCCCCTCCCTGTGGGGTCCCCTTCCCCCCCCAGCTCCTGTCCCTGGAGGCCCCAGGGAGGGGTCCTGGGGGTCCCCGCAACAGCCCGGAGCCCGCCAGAGCCCCGCGGTGTGCCTGCCTTACCCCCGCGACGCGATGACGTCAGGCTGGGCCGCCATAACGTCATACCCCCCCCCCGCCGCCCCCCCATCCAGGCCGCAGCGGGCGGAGCGCTGCTCCTCACCGCCCGCCCCCCCAGGGCGCGCGGCCAATGGGAGCTGCTGGCGGGCGTGATTGACAGCGGGTGGTGCCGAGGCTCGCCGGGGCGGGGCTCGCCGGGGGGGCGGGGCTTATTCCTGCCCGTCTCCCGAGCGGCGCGGGGGGGCGGGGCCTCCGCAGAGGGCGCGCGGGGACGCGGAGGGCGGGGCTTGGAGGGGCAGGCGGTGGAGTGCGGCGGTGACGTCACCCCTGTCGCAGAGGGGCGGGGCGGGGCGCGGGGCCGCGCGCCGGAAGCGGGGCGGCGCGCGCGGAAGGGCCGGCGGGGCCGGGGCGGGCGGACAAGATGGCGGACGGGGACAGCGGCAGCGAGCGCGGCGGCAGCGGCGGCGGGGGGGGGGGGGTTCGCGGCCGCCCGCGGCGGAGCAGCCGGAGCGGGAGGAGGCGGCGGCGGGGCCGGGCCGGAGCAGGAGACGCAGGAGCTGGCCTCGAAGCGCCTGGACATCCAGAACAAGCGCTTCTACCTGGACGTGAAGCAGAACGCCAAGGGCCGGTTCCTGAAGATCGCCGAGGTGGGCGCGGGCGGCTCCAAGAGCCGCCTCACCCTCTCCATGGCCGTGGCCGCCGAGTTCCGCGATTACCTGGGCGACTTCATCGAGCACTACGCCCAGCTGGGGCCCTCCAGCCTCCAGCCCCGAGCAGCTGGCCCAGGCCGCCGGGCCCCCCGGCGAGGACGGCGCCGGCCCCGGCCCCCGCCGCGCCCTCAAGAGCGAGTTCCTGGTGCGGGAGAACCGCAAGTACTACCTGGACCTGAAGGAGAACCAGCGCGGGCGCTTCCTCCGCATCCGGCAGACCGTCAACCGCGGGCCCGGCGGGCCGGGGGGGTTCCCCGGGGGTCCCCCCGGGCTGCAGAGCGGCCAGACCATCGCCCTGCCCGCCCAGGGCCTGATCGAGTTCCGCGACGCCTTGGCCAAACTCATCGACGATTACGGGGGCGAGGAGGACGAGCTGGGCGGCCCCGGGGGCGGCGGGCCGGGCGGCGGGGGGCTCTACGGGGAGCTGCCCGAGGGCACCTCCATCACCGTGGACTCCAAGCGCTTCTTCTTCGACGTCGGCTGCAACAAGTACGGCGTCTTCCTGCGGGTGAGCGAGGTCAAGCCGTCCTACCGCAACGCCATCACCGTGCCCTACAAGGCCTGGGCCAAGTTCGGCGGCGCTTTCTGCCGCTACGCCGAGGAGATGCGCGACATCCAGGAGCGCCAGCGGGACAAGCTCTACGACCGCCGGCCCGGCCCGCCGGGGCCCGGCAGCGGCAGCGGCGCCGGCGACGACTCCGACGGCGACGACGTGGACGACGATTGAGCCGACGACGACCCCCCCCCCCAGCTCCGAGGCCGGGCACCCCCTTCCCTCATCCCCACCTCCCCTCCCTCCCCGGGCTCCAACGATCCCCCCCCAATGGGGCAGAGGGGTCCCCAGCTCCAGCGATCCCCCCCCAATGGGGCAGAGGGGTCCCCAGCCCCCCCAGGCTCCAATGACCCCCCCCCAATGGGGCAGAGGGGTCCCCAGCCCCCCCCAGCTCCAACGATCCCCCCCTGAGACAGGGCTGAGGGGTCCCCAGCCCCACCTGGGCTCCAGCAATCCCCCCCCCAATGGGGCTGGGGGGTCCCTGACCCCCCCAGGCTCCAGCAATCGCCCCCCTGAGATGGGACAGAGGGGTCCCTGACCCCCCCCGGGCTCCAACGATCCCCCCCTGAGATGGGGCTGAGGGGTCCCCAGGGCTCCCCCAATCCCCCCCCATAATGGGGCAGAGGGGTCCTCAACGCCCCCCCCCCCGCGGGCTCCCCTGTTTCCCTCCCCCCGTGATGGGGTCGAGGGGTCCCCCAGGCCCCTCCGGGCTCCCCCAGCCCCCCCCCCACAACGTGGCTGAGGGGTCCCCGAGCTCCCCTGGGTCCCCCCGATCCCCCCCCGTGATGGGGCAGTGGGGTCCCCCAGTCCCCTCCGGGCTCCCCCCCCCCCACCGCAATGGGGCTGGGAGGTCCCTGACCCCCCCCGGCTCCCCCGATCCCCCCCGCGATGGGGCTGAGGGGTCCCCAAGCGTCACCCGGGCTCCCCTGATTGCTCCCCCCCCCCCCATGGCAGGGCTGAGGGGTCCCCGGGCTCCCCCGATCCCCCCCCCGCAACGGGGCAGAGGGGTCCCTGAGCCCCCACCGCCCCCCCCCCAGCCCACAGTGGGAGCACCGGAGCTGGGGGGGGCGGGCACTGGGGGGGGGGGCCGCACCTGGACCAACGCCCGCACTCTCCCCTTTTAGATTTTTTCCCCCTTTATTCCCCCCCCCCCTTTTCCAAATTTTTTCCTTTTCACCCCCCAACCTTTTTTTTGGGGGGGCTGCAACCCCCCCCCCCCCCCCAGTACCCGCCCAACGCTGGCAGCTCCCACCAATTCCAGCAGACTTCCACGGTTTGGATGATTTCTCCCCAATTTTACCCCCCCCCTTCCCCCCCTCCCCGCTGCCGGGGTGCGGAGCTCGCCGGGGCCCGACAGCGTCCCCTCGCTCCCGATGAGGCCGGGGGGGGGTCCGGCACCCCGAAATCCGCCCGCTCCCCCCTCTTCCCGCGGCCACACCAGCTCGCAGGGCCACTGCGCCTTCGCCCCTCGGGTTTTTGGGGGGGTTTTGGGGGGGGTTTATTCCTCTTACTGGTTTTTACCGCCTGGCTTCGCCGCCCCGGGGCCAGCCGTCACCTCTCCGACGAAACGGATTTTTATTTTCTTTCCCCCCCCCCTCCTCACAAATTTGTTTTAGCGAAATCGGGTCGGTCCTGCCCTTTCCGGAACGGTGTTTTTTTAAGCCACGTTATCCCGGGAACTCCGAACCGGACGGGGTTCGTCGCTCTTCATTCCAAAGTTTCTCGTCCGACAGCTTTCTCCGGTTTTAGGACTCAATTTTTTTGGTTTTTTTTTTTAAATTCATGAATTTTGACGTTTTTCCTGCTGTTTTCCGGGAGCCTGCGCCCGCTCGCCCTCCGATCTCAGCTGCCTCCTTAATTTATTGTGGCGGAGCCCGGCGTCTCCCTCTCTCCCTGTTTACTGGGGAGCGGCCGGCAGCGACCCCTCTCCGCGAGGCCGGGGGGACGCCAGCTCCGTCCCCCTCTCGCCCCCAAACCCCAGCCGAGCCCCGGGGCAGGGGGGACACGCAGCCGTCCGTCCGTCCGTCCTCCGCACCTCAGCCCGCCCTCCCGGAGCTCTTTTTAAAGGGATTTTGACGGCGGATTCCTTCCGTTCATCCCGTTTTTAATTCTTCTCCGTCGCCAGGGACGGGGTTTCCTCACTGCTCGGGAGCAATAGTCTTCGATCTCCGTGTCCGCACCGCGTCCGTACTGTATTTTTGTACCCTCAGGCAGCTCTTTCCGGTGACGTCCTGCTGTAGCCACCCAGCCTCTTTTTCTTTTTCGTGTCCGCGCGCCTTCGGTTCTTTGCCGCGGAGGAAAAAAAAAAAAACCATGAAAAATCCACAAAAAAAACAAACCCCACCGAGTCGCCGCGGCCGGCGCCGGATCGGGGGGAGAACGCGGGGGCCGCCCGGCTCGGCGGCGATGGACTTGCCGGCGTTCGGCTGCCGGGAGCCGGCGGCGAAGACGCAGGCGGTACCTCTCCTTTTATTTTTGAAGAGGATCATATATATATATATATATATATATATATAAAAAGATATATATATATTCTTTTCTTTCCTTATTTTTCTTTTTTTTTGGCTGAATTGCGGTAATTTAGCCGTACCTTTCTACTCCGGGGCAGCGGCGGGGTCGCCGCCGGCCCGGCTCGGCTCTCGGCAGCCGCCTAGGAAATACGCGGAAGAGGAAAAAAGAAAAAGGCAACAAAACCGCCAAAAAATAAAGAAAAAGCAGCTCTCAAGCCAGGACCCAGCGGCGCGGCCGGCGTCGGGAGCGCCGGATCCCTGTGCAGAACCTTCCGCGGCTCCACGGGACCTTGCGGAGAGGAGCAGAGCGCGGCGGGGGAAGAAATCTCGCAGCCAAAAAAAACCGAAACCCAACGGCAAAACCATCGAAAAAAAAAGAAAATTAAAAAAAAACCAAGAAGCGAGAAGGGTTTTCGAAGCCGCCGCGGAGAGCGATTCGGAGAGGCGGGCGGCCGAGCCTCGGGCGCGAGCGAGGACTCGGGTGGTTTCTGCGTGGGGACGTGGGGTTTTTCGGTGAGTTTGGGGGGGTTTTGGGGTTTGGTTTTTTTTTCCCCCCCGCGGATGGGGAGCCGGCGCCGGGATCGGGCGGAGGATTCCCGAGGCGAGGCCGCAGCCGGGCGTCTCGGCGCGGCGCCGCGTTCCCTACGGATCTGTACGTGTGTATCAGATTCGCTTGGGGGTGGGTTTGAGTTTTGGTTTGGATTCTGTAGAAAACGGGCAAATTGCTTTTTTTTTTTTTTTAAATCTTGTTTTTTTTCTTTTAAAACCAGAAGGGGGGAAAAAAAATTTCATCCCGAGTTCTTGGAGCTTCCAGATTTTCTGTTGCCCCAGAAGGGACGGTTTGAGAGCGCGACTGTCGCTGTACAAAAAAAAAAAAAATCTTGTAAATCTTGTATAGCGCCCCAAAATCGATGTAAATATCCAAAACGTCCGGGCCGAGCGCCGGGAGCCGTCAGCGGCTCCGTGAAAACTTAAAACTGCTTCAATTTTTCCCACCCCCCCCCTGAAAATACGGAAGAAAATTGGAATTGCGCTGCCTGGGTCGCGGCTGTTGTCGGGGTCGCGGGGACCGGGAGCCCCTCGTGGTCCCCGGGAGGTGACCGGGCCCCGGGGCCGCCGCGCCGGGGAGAGCGGCGGTTGCTCTGGGTGGCGATTAAAACGAAAAACAACAACAGCAACAAAAAACAACCAACCCTCGCCGGCTTCTCTTTTAAAAAAGAAAAAAAATTAAAAAAAAAACATAGAAAAAAAGACAAAAATCTCGATAAAAAAGAAGCGTGAGCGAGCGATGACGGTACTTGAGCTGATGCACACGGAGTCTCTCGGCGGATCCTCGCCGCCGCGCCGGGGTCCCCCGCCGGGAACCCTCCCGGCGAGCGCCCGGAGCTCGTCTGGGCGAGGCTCGGGCGCCGTCGCCCTCCTCTTCCTCGCGGAGCCGGTTGAGCCGGCGGCGCCGGTGCCGAGCGGAGCTGGCGGCGTCAGGTCCCGAGGCCGGGCGGGAGAGGAACGGCCGCGGCACCGGCAGCTTCGCGGCACCGGCAGCTTCGCGGCGCTGGCGTCTCTCCGGCGTCACCGTTTGGGGTCGGCGGCGGCGTCGAGGCCTCGAGGAGGTGACAACGTGTGACATCGCGCTGGCTGGCGGGAGATCGGCGCGGGGAGAAAGCGGATCCGAGAGCCGGGCCTGCCTTCGGCCGCCATCCGCCGAGAGACCGGGAGCGTTCGCCCCGAAGTACCTTGAACGAAAGAAAAGAAAAGTTTTATTCCTCTTATTTTTTTAATGAAAGAAAAACAAAAAATAAAGCAAACCATGCACTTTAGGCGGCCCAGCGCGGGGCTGCCGGCGCCCGGGGCGGGGGTCCCGGCCCCCCCCCTCCCTCCCTCTGCGGCCGGCGGGGCGGCTTCGGGAGACGCCGGGGAGCGGCCGGCGGTTGCCGAAGGCAGGTCCTGGATTTTACCACTAGCGAAGACGACGCCCGACGTGACGAACTCCTCGATGCTAGCGAGCACTCCTTACCGTAGCAGATTTTTGCAAATGGAGTTTTACAAGTCTATATTTAAAGAATTGTATGTTTGTAACAAATAAAAAGTATGCGGAAAAGTGAATGAAAAAACCCCGCTCGGCCCCGTCTCGCTCCTTGGGGGGGCACAGCCGTCGCGGGGGGCTCGCGGGCGCGGCCCGGGGTGCTGGGGGGGGTCCCCAGAGCCGCGACGGGCACGTGGGGGTGCAGGGGATGGGGAGGGAGGAGGCCTTGGCACGGCACACGCGTGTTGTGTGTGTCATGGCATGCGCAGACCGGCCGGGCAAGGCGTGTGTAAGGCGTGTGCGCCGTGCAACGCGGCCGCGTGGTGTGTTCGTCACCGTACGGCCCTGTGTGCAGGTGTGATGCGTGTGTGCAGGTGTGTGTAAGGCGTGTGTAAGGTGTAAGGCGTGTGTAAGGCGTAAGATGTGTGTAAGGCATAAGGCGTGTGTAAGGCATGTGTAAGGCATGTGTAAGGCGTGTGTAAGGCATAAGGCGTGTATAAGGCGTGTGTAAGGCGTAAGACATGTGTAAGGCATGTGTAAGGCGTGTGTAAGGCATAAGGCGTGTATAAGGCGTGTGTAAGGCGTAAGACATGTGTAAGACATGTGTAAGGCGTGTGTAAGGCGCAAGGCGTGTGTAAGGCATAAGACGTAAGGCGTGTGTAAGGCATGTAAGGCGTGTGTAAGGCATGTGTAAGGCATGTGTAAGGCATGTGTAAGGCGTAAGGCGTGTGTAAGGCGTGTATAAGGCATGTGTAAGGCATAAGGCATGTGTAAGGCGTGTGTAAGGCATGTGTAAGGCATGTGTAAGGCGTGTGTAAGGCGTGTGTAAGGCGTAAGGCGTGTGTAAGGCGTGTGTAAGGCGTGTGTAAGGCGCGTGTAAGGTGTGTGTAAGGCATGTGTAAGGCGTGTGTAAGGCATGTGTAAGGCATAAGGCATGTGTAAGGCGTGTGTAAGGCATGTGTAAGGCGTGTGTAAGGCGTGTGTAAGGCGTAAGGCATGTATAAGGCATGTGTAAGGCGTAAGGCATGTGTAAGGCGTGTGTAAGGCGCGTGTAAGGCGTGTGTAAGGCATGTGTAAGGCGTGCACACAGCTGCGTGGCGTGTTCGCAGCCGTCAGGCCCCGTGCGCAGGCGCGATGCGTGTGTGTGGGCACATGTAAGGCGTGTTCGCCGCCGCACGGCCGTGTGCGCAGGCGCGATGCGTGTGCGTGTGCAAGGCGTGTTCGCCGCCGTGCGCGTGGCGTGTGGCCCGGCAGTCCCGTGCCGCCCCGCCGGCGGCGAAGCCTCCCGCTCCCGGCCGGCGTGCGGTGACGCAGGCGCTGCAGCCCCGCGCCGCATTCAGCGCTGCGGCTCCCTGCGGGCGCGGGCTCATCTGAGGACACGAGCGGGAGCCGCCTGCGCGTGAGCCGCCGCCGCGGAACCGCAGCCGCGGCCTGGCCTGACCTCGTCCCGGGGGGCCGAGTCCCCTCCGAGCGGGGTCCCGCGCCCCTCGGTCCCCCAACACGGAGCAAGCAGCCGCTCCAGCCCCCCCCCAGAAGGAAGCGGGGGGCTGTGGGGGGGGCACTGGGGACAGCTGGGGGGGCCCCGTGCGCAGCCGGCGCCTGGGGCAGCTGCTGCGTGCGGGGCAGGTGCAGGCAGCCCCCCACTCCCTTGGGGGGGGGACCGGGAGCAGCTGTGGGGCCTGGGGGGCTCAGGGACCCCCCCCCACTCTGAGGCAGCTGCGGTGAGGTGCCCCCCACCCCCTGCACACTGCTGGAGGGAAACGGAGGCGAGGAAACGCCCGGGGTGGGACAGCGACCGAGCGAAGGCGCCTTCCTCGCCTTCCTCCTCCTCCTCCTCCTCGCGGTGCAGCGGTCCCCTACCTGCTCCGTCCCGTCCCAGGGGCTCCGCAGCTCTGTCCTGGGGGGGGGGGTGTCCCGCAGCCGCCCCCAGCTCAGCTAAAACCCGAGGCTGCTCTTCCGCCGTTCACCTGGGCACGCAAAACCTCGTTTGGTTTGACGCTGGAAGGGGCTCGTCAGGAAAAATTAAAATTGAAAGAGTTTTTATTTCCTACAACATGCTCCCTAGCGCACCCCCCCCGACCCGTCACAGTCCAGAGCAGGAATTTTTTTTGGGGGGGTATTTCTTTTTTGGCCATTATTTTGTCCCTGCCATTACCAGCCACCAGAGCAGGAATTTGGGGGGGGGGGGGGGGGGAATTTTTTTTTTTTTTGGGCCGTTTCACTGATTCACAAATCATTTCACGGGTTAATCATAATTTTGAGAAAGAAAGTTGAAAGAGACTGGGCTTAAAACCACCACTCCAGGGCCCACTGTGCCTGAAGCTGGTGTCAAAGTTTAATTATAGAAAACCCCCACTTACCATTTCAGTGGAACGCATACAGCGTTGCATTTATCGTATTAAAAAGGATGTCTGCAACGTCAAGGAATCAGTTATTTTGGGGAATGCAGAAAAGGAGCATAAAGTTCCTTGAATATTAATAATTAATAATAATTAATTATTTTGTCCCTGCCATTAGCAGCCACCAGAGCAGGAATTTTCTGGGGGGGATTTTTTTTTTTGGCTTTTATTTTGTCCCTGCCATTACCAGGCACCAGAGCAGGAATTTTTTGGGGGGTGATTTTTTTTCTTTGGCCGTTATTTCGTCCCCGCCATTACCAACCACCGTCCCCTTCACCTCTCCACGTCCCCCCCGCACCCCGGCCTGCGTCGCCTGGCTGCCCCTGCCCCGCTTACCCTCACCTCACCCTGCGGGCCGGGCCCAGCCTTTATTTCTGAGCTGCCTGAAAAACACAGAGGGAACGACTCGCGGGGGGGGGGGGGGGACGACCGGGGAAGGGATCCCCTCCCCTCAGGGCTGCCCCGCGGCCTCCGGGCCGAGCTCGGCGCTTCGTAACGCGGGCTGGAGCCCGCCGAGGCCGCGCCTCAGGCCCGAGCCATGAGGGGCATGGCGGGAGGCTCCGAGGGGAGCGGGGACACCCGGGGTGCGTGCAGCGCCCCTGAAGCCCGCGCAGCCCCGCGGGGAGGGCGGGGCCCTGTCAGGAGCGAAGCCCTCCCCCCCCCCCCCTCAGCGCCGCGCAAACAAACAACACGGGGGGCGGGGAGAGAATGGGCGGGAAAGGTTCGTCCCCTCCCGTTGGCTCCGCGAGCTGTCTGTCTTTTCGGCCCCACCCCTGAGCAGCGGCCCCCTGTTGCTATTAGTAAAGGATCACGTCACTCCGCTGCACCGCCCACCGGCTCGCCAGCCGGGCCCGCCCCCCTCCTCCCCCGCCCGCGTGCCGTGTGCAAAGGAAAAACAGCCGTTAAACGGGCCGCGAGGAGGAGCCAGCGAGGGGCCAAGAAGCGGCGCCCAGATTGGCGGCGGCCGGATGTTCAAACTAATATTGGACGTCTTGATTGGCGTCCGCTCGCCGCGGCAGGCCGGGCGCCGTCCTCGCACTCGGGCGGGTTATTGTCTGGCGGCTCCTGAGGCGGCTCCAGCGCAGACCCGGGACCGGAGCTCAGGCGGCGGCGGCGGCACCATGGTGAGGGCCGGGGGGGGCGGCCGGGCTCTTCCAGGGGGGCGGCGGGGCCGGCGGGGGGCCGGGGGCGGGCGGCGGGGCCGGCGGGGGCTGGAGCCGCCGCTGTCAGCGGGGAGCAGGGCCCGGGGGGGGCGGGCGGGCGGCTCCCGGGCCGGGCTCCGTCGCCGATCCGTGACCTTGGAGCCGGCGCGGAGCCTGCCCGGGACCGGAGCCCCCTCCCCCCCGCTGTGTGTCACCAAACCCCGCTTAACCGCCTTGCGAACCCCTCCGGGAGGGGCTTTCCGGCTCCCACCGAGCGGGCCGGCGGTTCCCCGGGGCTCCCCGAGGCTCCCCGGGGCTGTCGGGGCTGCCCGGAGGGGGCCGGGAGCCGCCGCGCCTGCCCCTGCCTCCTCGGTTGCGCTTTTTGGAGGGAAGCTGCCTCCCCCCCAGCTCCGTTCCGTGCTGCAGAAGCCGAGCGCGCAGCCGGGAGGTGGCTGTCAGGGGGGCGAGCGGCCCGCAGGGCGCCTGTCAAGCGGCCCCGGTAGCCCCTGGCCCCGGCAGCGAGCGCTTTCCCCCGGTTCAGATGCCCAGCAACGTCTCGGTGCGCGTTGGGTCTCGGCGGAGCTCGCTGGGGGCTTCCCAAGGAAAAGTCTGACTCGGTGTGGGGGGGGAAGGCTGGGGTTGGATCCCCTCTTTGGCCTGGGGCAGTCAGGGCCGCCGGGTCTGTAACCGTTGCTTAGGATACGAGGAGGTTCCGGAGCGGGAGATAAGGGTTAGCATGGAAACGTTCTGTGACGTTACGCAACCCGCGCTGGAGGAGATCCCGCAGCTTGCGGCGAGAAATAAAAGTTGCTTTTTGAAGTATTTTCATCCTGTTTGACCCAAGAAGAAGGGAGAGAAGGAAAAAAACAAAAAAAAAAAAGTCGCTTGCTGGCTGCGAGAGACCCAGCGCGTTCGATCCTGTCCCGGTGTGGGAATGCGCTTGTGGGGAGAGGGGAAGGAGACGGCGCGGTCCCCTCCGGATGAAGAAGCCGACCGCTGCCGTCCCCCACCCGACCGAGCCCCCGCGAGCGTCGCGTCCCGAGCAAGCGGAGGAAATCTCCGCGCTGAGAAGGCGGCGTGCATCGAGGAGCCGGGACTGCGGCCGGGAGGGGCCGGTGGCGGCTCAGCCGTGCGCAGCTGTCGTGGCGTTTCCTCTCTGCAAACCCCGCGGAGGGTTTAGACGTTGGTGAAGAGGGAGACAAACCTCGGGACTTCCGCTGTGAGGCTTTTCTTCCCTCTTTTTAGTCAAATGCCGTGTAAAGAACCATCAGGCAGGGGCGGCTGCCGGCTGGAAAACTTGACGGAGAAGTGGGAAAGTTCACAGCTGGCTGATAAAAGCCCTCGGTGTGAACAGCCAGGGCTTTTCCCAGAGCTAGGAAATATCCTCAAATCCCCCTTCCTGATTTTTTTTGAAGCTTTACTGAGCGATGTTTCCTGCTGGTCAGAGTAACTCCTGATGCTTCACTGCAGCGAAGGGAGCATCAAGTCAGCGCTTCAAAGCGTTTCTGGCCACGTCTCCAAGTCACCCCTGAGCCGCTCTCCTAACGAACGAGAGCCACCCGCTTCCGAGGACGCCCCTGCGCTGGCAAAACGCCGCGCCGCTTTGCCGGGCACCAGCATTCCCGCAAGCCGGATCCCCGCCGGCGGCCCCGGCGCTGCCGTGCACCGGCACCTGCCCTCCCGCTCGGTGCTGCGGGACGCCGGCCCGGCTCCCCTGCCAGCCTCACCCAGCGCTGCTCCGCTTGTTTTGTCGCCTCCGGATTAAATATTTTGCGATTTATTTATTTTTTTTTTTCAATGTTGGAGTTTAAACTGGGCCAGTGCTCCCCAGCTGGTGTGAGTGTGTGGTGTTAACTCCCACCCTGCTGGGACGGGATGCGGATCTTGGACATCCCCGTGCTAACCAGGTCTTGTTGTAAGGATTTACGTGCGCAGTTAGCGTGGCCGCGGCCTCCCGGGGAGCTCGGGATCCTGCGCTTTCCCCTGAGCGAGCGGGAAGGGCCGGTGGCAGCTTTCGGCTTCCTCGCGGCGAGATGCGATTCCTCCTTTTTAGAAGGGGCTGGGGACTGTGGGATCGATTCGTGGGGTAGCAGCGGGGATTACCAATACCCAGCGTGTTTTAGGGCTCTGCTTTCCCGTTGCAGTGGCTGGGGGGGGGCTTCCCCCCTCATCACGGGCCGGGAGACTGAGTTTGGGGGTTGAAGTTGCTGTTATTTCTTAGCTGGACGAGGTTTTGGGTTGGTAACGTGGTCTTGCGCATCAGAGGTGCTGCAGGCTCTTTCTGGCTGTCCTGCCGTGCTGCCTGCTGCTGTCACCGTCGTCAGAGGCAGCGCTTGTTAGCTGTGGGTGATGTCACAGTTTGTTTCAATGTCCCCTGAATCCATCCGGTTCCTCAAGGCCGACGTGCGAGAGCCCGGCAAACCCGGCTGCAGCTCGTCCTCATTTCTCAGTGCCTTCCAAACTCTCGCGCTTCAGGGTTTTAGCCACCCAATTAGCAACACAATTTTCATTAAATCCATGATTTCTGGGGCTCCCTGATAATCTTCCGCTCCAGAGCAGGAAGGGAATTGCCCTTGAATCCCGCAGGCCTGGGCTGCCAATTCCCATGTACGGAAACCGTACCCTGCTGTGCGGCCCGTGTCAGCGCCCGCCTTCAGAGTGGAGAACACCAGTCTGGGAGGGTTCTTCGGGCTGGCTTCCCCACGTTTGGCGTTTTCCGGGAAATAATGGGAATAGCGGTAGCAGGAGACGAGAGAGAGACGCCCGGGGCGATAACGTACCCCTCGAACCTCCCTTGTTCCCTCGGATTCACCTCGTTTCGCGTCGTCTGAGAGGCCAAAAGGTTTCCTGCAGCAGAAGAGAGCGTGTTTGCCGCTGGATTATGGCGTGGTAGGTCTGTCTGGGTTAATTAAGGTTAATTAATAGGCTGGTTTCTCTCTTGCAGGCTGGTGGCAAGGCGGGAAAGGACAGCGGGAAGGCCAAGGCGAAGGCAGTGTCGCGCTCACAGAGAGCCGGGCTGCAGGTACGGCCCAGCGCGCGCGATGGTGCCCCGAGCTCATCGTAAACCGTGAATTTCTGAGTCAAACTGCGACTTCTGGCGGGCGGGTGACATCAAACCCCTGGGTTTTTTGGGGTGAAAACATAACATTTTGTGATTTGTGGTGTTATGGAGTGATGAGGAGCCCTGGGCTCGCGGGGGCTGTTTGCTCCAGCCGTGTCCTGACTCCGGTAGGATCTGCCTCCCTGCAGAGAGGGTGTGAGGATTAATTGGGATGATTACCATGAAATCCCCCGGGAAGCACGTGGGGAGGACCTGCTGTCGCGTCGGTTCTGCGGCTCCCTCGGCCACGCTCACATTAACGCCGTTAGAGGAGCTCCTGGGAGCCGCAGACACGCGGGGTGGGGAATCTTTTGGGGCCCAAATCAATGGTATACGGTGCAATTATGCAAATGCGTGGGGGGCTGTAGGAGTTAACGAGGTGTCGGTCGCTCCCACCCCCAGTTCCCGGTGGGCCGGATCCACAGACACCTGAAGACTCGCACCACCAGCCACGGGCGAGTGGGAGCCACCGCTGCCGTCTACAGCGCCGCCATCCTCGAGTACCTCACCGCCGAGGTAGGTCCCCGCCTGCGCTTTCGTCCCTCGGGGAGGGGAAAAAAAAGCAAATGGTCGTTTCCCTCGGGATGCCGAGCGTCTTCCCGATTTCTCGGCAGGTGCTGGAGCTGGCGGGCAACGCTTCCAAGGATCTCAAAGTCAAGCGGATCACTCCCCGTCACTTGCAGCTGGCGATCCGCGGCGATGAAGAGTTGGATTCCCTGATCAAAGCCACCATTGCCGGTGGAGGTGGGTCCCCCTCCCTCGTTCCTGTCCCGAACTGGGAATTTTTGTGGGGGGGTGGGGGAAAAACAATATGGGGAAAATACATGAGAATTTGGTGATAAATCCAGAGGCACGCGGTTTTCCCGGATCCAACGGGCAATCCATCGAGCGGGAGGAAACGCTGTTGCGAAACTCATCCGGGAGCTGAGGGTTTCTCGGAGCTTTCTGGGAAGTCCTCAAGAGTCTGACGGGATTCCTCCTCTTCTCTCCGCAGGTGTCATCCCCCACATCCACAAGTCTTTAATTGGAAAGAAGGGACAACAAAAAACAGCGTAGAAGAGAGGAAAAAAAAAAAAATAAGGTGGCCCGCTCCCTCCCGTTGTACTGTACCGGGGACAGAAGACATCTGGGGATACACGGAATTGTTTTTTTTGTTCTTAAGGAATAGTTTGAGGAAGAGCATAGACGATTGAATAGAGCGAGGAAAAAACCTTTGGCCTAGGCTGTAGATGCGAAGGCGTCCGCTGTCGGGCGGCAGCAGCGCGTGGGGCGGGCGAGGGGCTCGGCGGCTCCCCGGGGTTTTATACACAAAGGGAATAATGGATAAACCATTTTTTACAAAAAAAAAAAACCAAAAAACCACCCCAAACCCCCCCCCTCTGCTGTGGTGTCGGGGGGTGGGGGGAGGCTGCGGGGGGGGGCGGGAGGACGGGGGGCAGCCGGGATCCCGCTACCGGGCAGCGGGTGTCAGCGCTCCCGCGCCGAATGCAAATTTGGCCACGCCCTCTATGTAAATAGAGACTGAGTGGTACGGGCCCGCCCCTATGCAAATCGGCGGTGGGAGGGCGGGGCGTGCCGCAGGGCTCCGCCCACCGCCCCCACGGGGACGGGGTTGACAGGGGCTCCCCTGTGTCTCAGCCCTGCCTGTCCGTCTGTCCTGGGCATGGGGGTACCGGGTGTCTGTGTGTCCCAGTTAGTGGGGTACTGGGTGTCTGTGTGTCCTGGGCATAGGGGTGTTGGGTGTCTGTCTGTCCTGGGTGTGTGGGGCCCGGGTGTCTGTCTGTCCTGGACGTGTGGGGCCCAGGTGTCTGTCAGTCCTGGGCATGGGGGTACTGGGTGTCCATCTGTCCCAGTTAGTGGGGTACCAGCTGTCCGTCTGTTCTGGGTATTGGGGTACCGGGTGTCTGTCTGTCCTGGGCATGTGGGGCCCAAGTGTCTGTGTGTCCCAGTTAGTGGCGTACTGGGTGTCCATCTGTCCCGGGCATAGGGGTGTTGGGTGTCCGTCTGTCCTGGGTGTTTGGGGCCTGGGTGTCCATCTGTCCTGGGCATAGGGTTGTTGGGTGTCCGTCTGTCCTGGGCATGGGGGTACTGGGTGTCTGTGTGTCGCAGTTAGTGGGGTACCATCTGTCCTGGGCATGGGGGTACTGGGTGTCTGTGTGTCGCAGTTAGTGGGGTATTTGGTGTCTGTCTGTCCTAGGTGTGTGGGTGTTGGGTGTCTGTCTGTCCAGTTAGAGGGGTATGGGGTGGCTGGGTGTCCCATCAGAGCTGGGGGGGGGGGGGGTTTGCGTGTGTCCCATCTGCCCCGGCCATAGCAGTGCCAGGGGTCTGTCTGTCCGGGGCAGAGGGGTGCTGGGTGTCTGTCTGTCTGTCCGTCCGGGATCCCGGGGCTCCGCGTGCCGGCGCCTCACCCCGGGAGCGGCGGAGCAGGGAGCTGGGCAGGCTCCAGCACTGGCAATACCGCTGGCCGGTTGCATCAGGTGCCAAGAGCCCGCCCTGGCCGCTGCCCCCGGGGCCATCCGCCGCCCCGCTGCGGCCTCGGCCCCCTCGCACCGGGCCGCAGCGCCTCGGGCAGCCCCGGTCGCGGCCTGCAGGGCCTTGGCCGGAGCAGCGCCGCAGCCGCTGTCACAAGATGGCGGCGTGAGGCGTTGGGGTGGGGCGGGAGGCGGGGGACAGGGTGGGGAGCGGCGGGGAGCGGGCGGGCTGCCCGGGGAGGGCGGTGGAGAGCGGGGGGCCGGGGCCGGGGGCGCGGCGGGGGATGGCGGGGGGGGGGGGCCGAGGGCCGCACAATGGCGGGGCCGCTCAGCCCGCAAGATGGCGGCGGCGGGGGGGGGGGAGGCCTCGCGGCCCGGGCGGGGGCAGCGCGCATGCGCGCCTCGCACTGCCCCAAGGCGCATGCGCCCGCCGCTCCGCGCCTCGCGCCGCCGGCCCGCGCGGGAGGCTCCATGAGGCCGTCCCGGGGGGAGGCGGCGGGGATCGCCGGTCCCTGCCCGCCCCGCCGCGGCCTGGGCGGACGGCGGGACGGCCTGGCCGCTCTCTGCCTCCCGTTCGGCCCCCGGTGGGCGGCGGGGGGCGAGGGGCGGCGGCAGCGGCGGAGGCCGCGCTCGGCGTTACGTAACGCGCCTCCCCCGCCCGCCGGCAGTGGTTCCTCCGCCCCGCCCCCGCGGCGCGTTCGGCGCCCGCCATTGGTAAGAAGCGGCGGCGGGGCGGGGCGAGGAGGATACAAATAGAGGCGGGGCGGCGGGGGCCGCGTTTAGTCCGCAGCGGCCGACAGAGAATCCTGCTGTCTCTTGCGCTCCCGCCCGCCGCCTCCACCCGCCGCCGCCGCCATGAACGGGCAACTGAACGGCTTCCACGAGGTCTTCATCGAGGAGGGCACCTTCCTCTTCACCTCCGAGTCCGTGGGCGAGGGGCACCCAGGTGCGGGCCGCGGCGGGGCGGCGAGCGCGCAGGCGCAGGCCCGGGTGCGCGCGGCCGCCTCAGGGCGGGGGGGGGGGGGGGGGGGGGTCGTGGCGGACAGGTTGCGGGGGGGGGGGGGTGGGGGGGGTTGCGCGGTGACGCCAGCGGGCGCGCGCGCAGTGCGGGTCGGCGCGCGCCGCATTGCGGGCCCCCGGCGCGCACGTGCTTCCCGCGTGGGGTTGGAGGCGGGGGGGGCGTTGGGGGGGGCGTTGGGGGGGGGCCCACGCCACGCGCCGGGGGCCGCCGTGACTCAGCCGTGACTCAGTAGCTCCCGGCGGGACCCCGCTGTGTGGCCGACCCCCCCCCCCCCCGCACACACCGCGGGGTTGCCCACGGCGGGGGGTCGCGGGGGGCCGTGACAGCCCCCCCCCCCCCCCGCGGCAGGACCCCCGACCCCCCTGCATCCGCCCGGCTCCCCGCACTGCGAGGATGGAGCGCTGTGGGGGTGCCCCCCCCCCCCCCCCCCCCCCCGCGGCAGGACCCCCCTGCACCCGCCCGGCTCCCCGCACTGCGGGGATGGAGCGCTGTGGGGGTGCTTGGGGAATCCCCCCACACACACACAACCAGGGGTCGGGACCCCCTCGGGGGCTGCGTGGGACCCCCCCGCACCACCGGGCCGCGTTCCAGCGCCGTGCCAGGCTCCCTCCCCGCCTCGGTGCTCGCCGCCGCGGGCGCGTGACCGGGCGTTGGCGCGGGCGGCTGCCAGCACCCGCTCCCCGCGTCCCCCCCCAGCACCCTGCAGGCACACGTCACCCCCATATCGACCCACCGTCACCCACCCCGCCCCGCAGCACCGCCAACGCCCTGCGCCCGCTCTCGGGGTGCCGCCGGCGCTCCCCGCGGCCGCGCCCTGGCACGAGGCGATGGTGATCGGTGCCCGGGCGCGGGGGTAAGGTCCAGGCCCTCGCTCTTTCACCCCGGGGAGCTGCCTCGCCCCGGCCGCCTCCGCGCCCAAATCCGGCCTGAAAGGTCACCGCCAAGGACGTCGGCAGGCCGGGGCAAGCGGCTGATTCACCGCCGAGCCGCCCCTGGGAAGAGTAAAGCCTCTCCCAGTCGCCAGTACTGGAAGGAACTGGGTATCCGGTGGGAGCTGGCCGGGCGCTGCGGGGCGGCCACTGGCATCAGGCACCCACCCGGGAGGAGAGCTGTTGGCTCCGTGGTTGGAAAGCGGGTGCCGGTCACCTCGGCGATGCCGTAGGTGGCTGACCCCAAGCCTTGACCCCACCGTAACTGGAGCTTAACTGGGAAATGCCTGGAATTCCAGGCTACTAATCCAGCGCGGGGACAAGGCGAGGGCTGTGCGCGGCGCTGGAGGCTGCCGGCTCAAGGGGGCCCTCGTGCTTGGCCGTGGCTCCGGTTCCCGGCGTAGCGTGGACTGGGCTGCGCCGCGGGGCAGCGGCTCAGGAAGGAAGGGCCGCGCCGTGCCGACCTCCCGCTCTCTGTGTCCCCCCCCAGATAAAATCTGCGACCAGATCAGCGACGCCGTCCTGGACGCCCACCTCAAGCAGGACCCTGACGCCAAGGTGGCCTGCGGTGAGTCGCTGCCTGGGGCCGTGGGGTGATGCTGGTGCTGGGGGGGTGACGCTGGCTCTGGGGGGGTGACATCGGCGCTGACGCCCTCCTCCTCCTCCTCAGAAACGGTGGCGAAGACGGGGATGATCCTGCTGGCGGGGGAGATCACCTCCCGGGCCGCCGTTGACTACCAGAAGGTGGTCCGGGACACCATCAAGCACATCGGTTACGATGACTCCTCCAAAGGTGCGTTCTGGGGGGGGTCACCGGCGCGCAGCCGGCGCGGGATCCGGCACGCCGCGCTCACCGCGGCCTCCGCTCTGCCCCAGGCTTCGACTACAAGACCTGCAACGTGCTGGTGGCCCTGGAGCAGCAGTCGCCCGACATCGCCCAGGGCGTCCACCTGGACCGCAGCGAGGAGGACATCGGCGCCGGCGACCAGGTGAGTCCCGGCGACGCCGCGCGAGCCCGCCGCGCGTCGGCCGGAGGAGCCGCGGCCTCACCGCTGCCTCCCTCCGGCGCAGGGCCTGATGTTCGGCTACGCCACGGACGAGACGGAGGAGTGCATGCCCCTCACCATCGTCCTGGCCCACAAGCTGAACGCCAAGCTGGCCGAGCTGCGGCGCAATGGCACCCTGCCCTGGCTGCGCCCCGACTCCAAGACGCAGGTGAGCTTCGGGAGCGAGGGGAACTCCCCCAATCTTCTCCCCCAGCCCCCAAACCTCCCGGCCCGCAGCCCCTGACCGCCCCGGCGTTCCCCCCCGGCAGGTGACGGTGCAGTACATGCAGGACCGCGGCGCCGTCATCCCCATCCGCGTGCACACCATCGTCATCTCGGTGCAGCACGACGAGGAGGTGAGCCTGGACGAGATGCGCGACGCGCTGAAGGAGAAGGTGATCAAGGTGGTGGTGCCGCCCAAGTACCTGGACGACGACACCATCTACCACCTCCAGCCCAGCGGCCGCTTCGTCATCGGCGGCCCCCAGGTAACGGCCGCTTCCCCGCCATCGCGGCGCCGTCGCGGCAGCAGCGACGCGGCGGTGACGGCGTCGCGCTCTCCCCGGCAGGGCGACGCCGGGCTGACCGGTCGGAAGATCATCGTGGACACCTACGGGGGCTGGGGGGCCCACGGCGGCGGCGCCTTCTCGGGGAAGGATTACACCAAGGTGGATCGCTCGGCCGCCTACGCCGCGCGCTGGGTGGCCAAGTCCCTGATCAAGGCTGGGCTGTGCCGCCGGGTGCTGGTGCAGGTGGGTGCTGGGGGGTGCCGGGGGGTCTCCCCCTCCCTGTTCCTTCAAGGGGGGGCTCCTCAGACTGAAATTTCCCCCCCTCGTGTAGGTCTCGTACGCCATCGGGGTGTCGCACCCCCTCTCCATCTCCATCTTCCACTACGGCACCTCGCAGAAGAGCGAGCGGGAGCTGCTGGAGATCGTCAAGAAGAACTTCGACCTTCGCCCCGGGGTGATCGTCAGGTAACGGGCGCCGGGAAGCGGGGGGAGGAGACTGCGCCGCTGGGAGAGGAAAGCTGGGGGGACGCCGGGGCGGTGGCAGCGGTGTGGGGGTCCCCTCCCCGGCCCCGCCGCGGTCACCGCCTGGCGCAGCGAGGAGAGCCGCTCACGCCGCAAGATAAAAGCGCTTTCGGGCGCGGACGGGGGTAAGTATCCGCCGTGAGCCGAGCGCTTGGAGCTTCCCCGGTTTTTCGGGGGGGGCTGAAGCAGCCGGGGAAGCTCCAACCGCCCCCCGGGGATGGGGAGGAGACGGAGGCGACGCCGCAAGACCCCCCAGGCCAGGCAGGGAAAGGGGCGAGCGGGCGGCCGGGAGCCGCGTTACTGAGTTGCGGACTTGTATATTCCAGGGATCTGGATCTGAAGAAGCCCCTCTATCAGAGGACCGCAGCCTATGGCCACTTTGGTAGGGACAGTTTCCCCTGGGAGGTGCCCAAAAAACTCAAATATTGAGCGGGAAAAACTTAAAAAAAAGCCTTGTGAGGCTTTTTCCCCCCACTCCCGCGAGCGTAGGCTACAGAGAAGCTCGCGGGCTCTGGGGGAAAGAGCTCAGCCCCCCCCTCCAGGTTCCCCCCCCCCTTCTTTCCCCCCCCCCCTTTTTTTTTCCTCTCTTTTTCTGTCTTTCCGCCATCGTTTTGGTTGCGTGGGGACCACGCGCGGCCTCGTGCCCCCCCCCAGCCCCGCGCGATCCCTCCGGCTGCTTTTTAAA
The DNA here is from genome assembly GCF_030867145.1 of Opisthocomus hoazin. NCBI lineage: Eukaryota > Metazoa > Chordata > Aves > Opisthocomiformes > Opisthocomidae > Opisthocomus > Opisthocomus hoazin. Next base: position 2,578,609 of record NC_134441.1, read on the forward strand.
CCAAAATCTCGGGTGACGTCTGAGCTCAGAGAGCGACCAGGCCCCCCCCTCCCCCACCTCGACTCCCCCCGTCCCGCTCTGGGGGGGGGGGGGCGGTTTGGCCCCCCTTCCCCCCCCGGGACCTCGCTGGTGCTGGTTTGGTTCTTAACCCCGGTTTTAAATCTATCGGAGGACGCGCGTTTTTTGGGGGGGGATGGGACGGGGAGGGCGTTAAACCCCCCCGCACCCCCCCACGGGGTTGGTACCGGAGGAAAATGTTTTATGGATTTTTAATTTTTTTTTTTTTTTTCTTTATAAGAAAGTGAAAGCGACACCACAACTGCACAACCCCCCCCCCCCCCTTTCCCCCCTCCCCAGCTCGGCGCTGAGGCGGGGGCTCAGCCGAGCTTTAGGGAGATGTTTTTTTGGGGGAAAAAAGGGGGGGATTTGGCCCTTCATACTTGAACGTTTCTTTCCTAGCGGAGTATTTATTGTGTGCTGAGGCGCGGGGCGTGAGTACAGAGAAGCCCCCGGGCTCAGACGGCAGCTCGCGATTTTCCCGAAAGCCCCCCCCTCAGCACCTCCACCCCCCCTCCAGCCACCTTTCCCCCCACGGCCTCCGAATCGGGGGCGAAAAAGGGGGAAATGGGGTTTATTGATGGAAAAGGAGGGGGGAGAGGGGTAGGCAAGCACTGGGGGCCGCCCGGCCCCGGGACCGCGGCGCATTTGGCCGGTGTGGTACAGAGAAGCCGGCTTGTTTACCTGCCCGTCCCGGGGGGCCCGTGCCCCCCACGCGCCTCGTGGGGGTGGAGGTGCTGCCCAGGGGCTTTCTCTTTTAATATTTTATTTTTTTCTTTCTAATAATTTTTTTTTTTTTCTGGAGATTTTACTACATTTTGTTTCGATTTCGCCAATTCCAAAAAGGAAAATCTCAAATAAAAGCTGGGTTCGACCGTACCCGCCTCGAGCTGCGCCCCGCGGCGGGGAGGGGGGCGGGGAAACTGAGGCAGCGGGCTTGCAAAAAGCGAGTTTATTGTGTGTGGGGGGGTCGCTCAGAGCTCGGGGTCCCCCCGCTCCACCCCGCTGCCCTCGGGCCGAGCCTCCTCTTCCTCGCCGCGCCAGTCGGCGAAGGCCACTTCCCGCGCCAGCTGCTGCGGCGGCGGCCGGCCCAGCGCCAGGTTGCGGAGGGAGATGCAGGTCATGAGGATGCTGCGGGGCGGGGGGGAGACGAGATTTTTAGGGGGAGAAAAGAGGATTTTAGGGGGAGAAAAGGGGATTTGGGGGGAGAAAAGGGGATTTGGGGGGAGAAAAGGGGATTTTGGGGGAGAAAAGGGGATTTTAGGGGGAGAAAAGGGGATTTAGGGGTCCCTCACCTGCGGCGGAAGAGGTAGAACTTCTTGCGGAGGAAGCGGTGGAGGCGCTGGGCCAGGCCGGCCTCCCGCCGCCGGTTCCGCTCCTCCAGCCGCCGCTCCCGCCGCAGGAACGCCGACACCACGGGGTCCAGCGCGACCCCCGCCGCCGGCGGCTCCCCCAGGATGGGCCGCAGCTCGGGGGGCAGCGGCTCCTTCGCTGGGGGGGGTGACACACCCACCAGAAAAAGCTGAGCTGGGGGGGGACGACCGGGTGGGGGGGTTCCCCCAGAACCCCCCCCCCCCCAGCCCCCCTGGACTCACCGGTGCCGTTGCGCACGCGGTCGCGCAGCTCCTGCAGCCGCGTCAGCTCGCGCTCCAGCGCCAGCGCCGTGGTGTTGACGTAGAGGTACATGTAGCAGGACGGCTCCGGCGAGACCGTGTGCACCTTGTGGTACTGCCCCGCCGGCAGCTGGGCGCGGGGAGGGGGCGTCAGCACCCTGCGGGGACCCTTCCCCTCTGTAACGCCCCCCCCAGGGACCCTCACCTGCATCCCCTCGCCCTCCCGCAGCGAGTGGTTGCGGCGCTGCTCCACCAGCTCCACCAGCACCTCTCCCCGCAGCACCTGCAGGCTGGTGTTCCCCAGGTCCTGGCTGACGAAGTTCTCCAGGTGCAGGCCTGGGGAACGAGAAATGGGGGTGCTCTGAGGATATCCCAGCGTGGCAGGGGTTGGGAGGGTCCTCTGGGGGTCATCTAGTCCAAGCTCCTAACGAAGCAGGGTCACCCAGAGCAGGGGGCACAGCACCGCGGCCAGGCGGGGCTGGAATATCTCCAGAGAAGGAGACTCCACAGCCTCCCTGGGCAGCCTGGGCCAGAGCTCCGGCACCCTCAGAGGGAAGAAGTTCTTCCTCGGGTTCAGCTGGAGCTTCCTCTGCTTCAGTTTGTGCCCGTTGCCCCTTGTCCTGTCGCTGGGCACCACTGGAAAGAGTCTGGCCCTGTCCTCCTGACCCCCACCCTGCAGATATTTCGAGGCATTTCTAAGGTCCCCTCTCAGCCTTCTCTTCTCCAGGCTGAACAAGCCCAGCTCCCTCAGCCTCTCCTCGCAGGAGAGATGCTCCAGTCCCCTCCTCATCCTCGCAGCCCTGCACTGGGCTCTCTCCAGTAGCTCCTCATCTTTCTTGCACCGGGGAGCCCAGCACTGGACCCAGCACTGCAGATGGGGCCTCCCCAGGGCAGAGCAGAGGGGGAGGAGAACCTCCCTCGCCCTGCTGCCCACACTCTTCTTGATGCACCCCAGGATCCCATTGGCCTTCTTGGCACCCAGGGCACGCTGCTGGCTCATGGTCACCCTGTCGTCCCCCAGCACTCCCAGTCCCTCTCCGCAGAGCTGCAATATGGGGGATCCCCCCCACCCTCAGGGCGCCCCCCCAAACCCCAGGGGTTCCCCCCCGTACCGGGGAAGTCGGCGATGAAGACGGCGTCGGTGTGTCCGTCCAGCCGGCTCTCCAGCTCCCGCAGCCGCTCGCGCCACGGCGACAGCTCCAGCAGCAGCGGCAGCACCCAGGGCGTGGGGCTCCACGGGGACCACGGTGCCCGCACCAGGTCCACCCGCGGGTCCACCAGCCTGCGGGGACGCGCCGTCAGCACTCCCAAACCGCTCCCCGCACCCCTAAACTCCATACCCCCCCCCCCAAAAACCTCTGCTGGAAGCGGTCGTTGATGGAGACCCAGATGTCGAAGTAGAGCTGGGGCTGGGAGACGTTGTAGCGGGGCAGGAGCTCGCTCAGGCAGGTCGAGTACTGCTTCAGCATGTCCACGTGGTCCTTCCAGCGCCGCGTCTGCGTGAACACCTACACGGGGAGGGGGGGGCTGCGTCGGCAGCGGGGAACCCCCCCTCCCGCCGCCCCCCGCCCCGGGGTCCCCGCTCACCCCCGGTTTGAGGTAGCCCACCTCCCCGGTGAGCCCGTCGCGGTAGGTGATCTTGACGTGCTGGTGGGAGCGGGAGTGGACCATCATGTCCCAGGAGTAGCCGTAGAGGCCGTTGGTCCAGCTGTTGTAGCCCTGGGGGGGGGGGACGGGAGACGTGGGGGGGGGCAGCAGTGTGTGTGGCCCCCCCCCCCGGTGACGGGGAGGGGATGGGGACCCCCGGTATCCCCCCTTCTCCATCCCCCGGTGCAGCCCTTTCCCATGGAGTAACAACCTCTGTGCCCCCCCTCCTTGTTAACGTGCCCCCCCCTTGTTAACATGCCCCCCCCAACCCCCCCCCACATCCCCAGGCCCCAACTCTCACCCCGCCCCGCGTCCCCAAAAATGACCCTTGTGTCCCCAAAAATATCCCCCGTGTCCCTAAAAGACACCCCCCCGTTCCTGAAAGTGCCCCCCCCGTGCTTTAAAAACTACCCTCCATCCCCAGAAATACCCCCCATCCAAAAAAATACCCTCACAGCCCCCAAAATGCCCCCCATCCAAAAAAATGCCCTCACGTCCCCCACAATGCCCGTGTCCCCCAAAATAGCCCCCATCCCTAGAAATACCCCCCCAATCAAAAAAACGCCCTCAAGTCGCCCAAAATGCCCCCCATCTCCCCTAAAATCCCCCCCATCCCCAGAAATACCCCCATCCAAAAAAAATGCCCTCACGTCCCCCAAATTGCCCCCTCCATGTCTCCCAAATACCTCCCCATCCCCAGAAATACCCCCCAATCAAAAAAATGTCCTCACAGCCCCCAAAATGCCCCCTCCATGTCCCCCCAAATACCCCCCCATCCTCAGAAATACCCCCCCATGCCCAGAAATACCCCCCTGATCAAAAAAATGCGCTCACGTCCCCCAAAATACCCCCTCCATGTCCCCCAAATCCCCCCCCTCCAAAAAAACGCCCTCACGTCCCCCCAGATGCCCCCCATGTGCCCCCCCAGTGCCCCCCCCGCCCCCGGCAGTGCCCCCACCTGGGTGATGAAGTGGGAGTAGGGCAGGAAGAGCTGCGCCAGCACGTAGAGGATGGTGAAGGCGGCGGCCAGGTGCTGGCGAGGCCGAAGGCCCCCCCGCCCCCCGTAGTGGCAGTCGGGGCTGCGCTGGGGGGGCTGGGTGCTGGGCAGCCCCCCCCGCAGCCAGCCCGGGCAGCGGGCGCAGAGCCGGCGGGGCCAGCTGGGGTGGCAGAACAGCCCGCTGCTGGCCAGCATGACGTAGGGGAACATCCCTGGGGGGGGGCACGGCACCCTCAGGGACCCCCGTGGTGGGTGGGGAGGGGGCCCTGCCCGGGGGGGGGTGATTGGGGGGGGTGGGAGGGTGCCCCTGCCCATGCTGGGGGTGATTTGGGGGTGCCCAGGTGTCGCCTGCCCAGACTGGGTGTGCCTCAGTGCCCCTGCCCAGGTTGGGGGTGCTCCAGGGGTCCCGTTCCCAGGGTGGGGGTGATTTGGGGGGGGTGCTTGGGTGCCCCTGCCCTGGCTCAGGCTGTTTTGGGGGTGCCCAGGTGTCCCCTGCCCAGGCTAGGGGTGTTTTGGGGGGTGCCTGGGTGCCCCTGCCCTGGCTCTGGGTGCTCCAGGGGTGCCCCTGCCCCAGCTCAGACTGTTTTGGGGGTGCCCAGGTGTCCCCTGTCCAGGCTAGGGGTGTTTTGGGGGGTGCCTGGGTGCCCCTGCCCAGGTTAGGGGTGCTCTGGGGGGGGGGTCAGAGGGTGCCCCTGCCCTGGCTCGGGGTGTTTTGGGGGTGCCCAGGGGTTCCCTGCTCAGGGTGGGGGTGATTTGGGAGTGCCCGGGTGCCCCAGCCCTGGCTCTGGGTGCTCCAGGGGTGCCCCTGCCCAGGGTGGGGGTGATTCAGGGGGTGCCCCTGCCCTGGCTTGGGGTGTTTTGGGGGTGCCCGGGGTCCTCTGCGCTGTCTTGGGTGTTTTGGGGGTTCTCAGGTGCCCCTGCCCTGGCTCGGGGTCTTTTGTGGGTGCCCCTGCCCATGCTGAGGGTGATTTGGGGGGTGCCCAGGTGCCCCTGCCCTAGTTCGGGGTGCCCCTGCCCCGGCTCAGGGTCTTTTGGGGGTGCCCAGGATCCCCTGCGCAGGGTGGGGATGTTTCAGGGGGGGCATAGGAGGGTGCCCGGGTGCCCCTGCCCAGCTCGGGGTGTTCTGGGGGTGCCCAAGGAGTCCCCTGTGCTGTCTTGGGTGTTTTGGGGGTGCTTTGGTGCCCCCCACCCCATCTGGGGGTGCTTTGGGGGGTGCCTGGGTGCCCCTGCCCAGGTTAGGGGTGCTCTGAGGGGGAGGGTCACAGGGTGTTTCTGCCCTGGCTCAGGGTGTTTTGGGGGTGCCCAATGGTCCCCTGCGCTGTTTTGGGGGGGTTCTCGGGTGTCCTCACCCCATCTGGGGGTGCTTTGGGGGGTGCCTGGGTGCCCCTGCCCTGGTTCAGGCTGTTTTGGGGGTGCCCAGGTGTCCCCTGCCCAGGCTGGGGGTGTTTCAGGGGTGCCCGTGTCCCCTGCCCAGGTTAGGGGTGCTCTGGGGGGGGGTCAGAGGGCGTCTCTGCCCTGGTTCAGGGTGTTTTGGGGTGGGGGGAGTGCCTGGGTGCCCCTGCCCTGGCTCGGGGTGCTCCAGGGGTGCCCCTGCCCAAGCTGGGGGTGTTTGGGGGGGGCATAGGAGGGTGCCTGGGTGCCCAAGGCATCCCCTGCACTCTCCTGGGTGTTTTGGGGGTGCATGGGTGCCCCCACCCATCTGGGCGTGCCCTGGGGGGGGTGCCTGGATGCCCCTGCCCTGGCCTGGGGTGTTTTGGGGATGCCCAAGGCATCCCCTGCGCTCTGCTGGGTGTTTTTGGGGTGCCCTGGGGGGGTGCCCCCGTCCCTCACCGATGCTGAAGAGCTGCGAGTTCATGCAGTGGAAGTAGGTGACGAAGAGGAGGGCGAGGGGCCGCGTGGCGTCGAAGAAGAGCAGGAAACCGGCCGAGAGGTCGAGCGCCAGCCCCCCGCCGTGCACCACCAGCCGGCTGGTCAGCTCCTCCGACAGCACCAGCCTGCGGGCGGGGGGGCCGTCACCCTCCTCTTCCTCACCCCGGCACCCTCCTCACCCTCCTCACCCTCCTCCTCCTCACCTGAAGGGCGCGAAGAGCCAGTGGCGGGCGAGGGAGCCCATGGAGTAGCCGCCCACCCAGTCGGCGTCCAGCTTCTTCAGCCCGGCGATGAAGTAGACGATGAAGATCTGGAGGGACGAGGTGACGGAGGTGGGTGGGTGACGGGGGGGGACACCCCGGGGTGGGGGACGAGGTGGGGGGGGGGACACCCCGGGGGTCCGGGCGCCCACCTGGGCGCGCAGCAGGGCGTAGTTCCACAGCGGCACGTGGGCGTTCCTCTTCTGGGGACGGAAGAGCCCGTCCAGGGACCTGCGGGGACACCGGGGGGGGGGGACACACAGCCCGGAGAAGAGGGGGTGACCAGGCCGGGTCACGTGCCACCACCCCACGGGGACGCGGGGCTGTGAGGGACAGCGGGACCACTCCTGGGGACACCCCTTGGGGACACAGAGCCATGGGGACACCCATGGGGACACCAGGAACACCCCTGGGGACATGGCACCATGGGGACACTGGGACCACCCCATGGGGACACCCTTGGGGACACCAGGAACCCCCCTGGGGACATGGCACCATGGGGACACTGGGACCACCCCATGGGGACACCCCTGGGGACACCAGGAACCCCCCTGGGGACATGGCACCATGGGGACACTGGGACCACCCCATGGGGACACCCCTGGGGACACCAGGAACACCCCTTGGGACACCCCTGAGGAACACAGAGCCATGGGGCCACCCCTGGGGGACACAGTGCCACGGGGACACCCCTTGGGGGCATCAAGCCACAGGACTACCCCTGGGGACACCCATGGGGGACACAGAGCCATGGGGACATCAGGAACACCCCTTGGGACACCCCTGAGGGACACAGAGCCATGGGGCCACCCCTGGGGGACACAGTGCCACGGGGACACCCCTTGGGGACATCGAGCCACGGGACCACCCCTGGGGACACCCATGGGGGACACAGAGCCATGGGGACACCAGGAACACCCCTGGGGACACCCATTGGCGACACCCAGCCCCGGGGACACCAGGAATACCCCTGGGTGCCGTGGTGGGGGTGCCATGGCAGGGTGGTGGCAGCAGGGTTGTGGTGGTGGCAGGGTGGCAGCGGCAGGGGTGCCATGGCGGGGTCATGGTGGTGGTGCCATGGTGTAGGTGCGGTGAGGGGATCGTGGTGGTGGCAGGGTGGCAGTGACAGGGGTGCCATGGTGGGGCTGTGGTAGTGGCAGGGGTGCCACGATGGCGGGACCGTGGCGGGGGATGGCAGTGGTGGGATTGTGGCAGTGGCGGGGTGCCATGGTGGGGTGGCAGTGGCAGGGTGGTGCCAGCGGGGCTGTGGTGGTGGCAGGGTGCCATGGTGGGGTCATGGTGGTGCCAGCAGTGCCACGATGGCAGTGCCATGGTGGAGGTGTGGTGGTGGGGTCATGCTGGTGGCAGGGTGGCAGTGGCAGGGGTGCCATGGCAGGGGTGCCATGACAGGGTCATGCTGGTGGCAGGGGTGCCATGGTGGTGATGCCATGGTGGGGGTGTGGTGACGGGGTCGTGGCCATGGCAGGGGTGCCATGGTGGGGTGGCAGTGGCAGGGGTGCCATGGTGGGGTGCCATGGCAGGGTGGTGCCAGCGGGGTCGTGGTGGTGGCAGGGTGCCATGATGGGGGGACCATGGTGGGGGATGGCAGTGGTGGCACTGGGGCAGTGGCGGGGTGCCCTGGTGGGGTGGCAGGGTGCTGGGGTGCCCGGGCAGGGTGGCGGGGTGCCCTGGCAGGGTGCCGGGGTGCCCTGGCGGGGTGGCGGGGTGGCGGGGTGCCCTGGCGGGGTGGCGGGGTGCCCGGGCGGGGTGGCGGGGTGCCGGGGTGCCCTGGCGGGGTGGCGGGGTGCCCTGGCAGGGTGGCGGGGTGCCCGGGCGGGGTGCCCTGGCGGGGTGGCGGGGTCCCCTGGCAGGGTGGCGGGGTGCCCTGGCGGGGTGGCAGGGTGGCGGGGTGCCCCGGCAGGGTGCTGGGGTGCCCTGGCAGGGTGGCGGGGTGCCCCGGCAGGGTGCTGGGGTGCCCTGGCAGGGTGGCGGGGTGCCCTGGCGGGGTGCCGGGGTCCCCAGGTGGAGCGGCGGGGACGCACCCGTAGCGGTCGGCGCCCAGCAGCGCCAGCTGCCCGGCCAGCAGCCCGTAGAGGTAGGAGTGGTTGTTCCAGGCGCCCTTGTCCAGCAGCAGCAGGTACCAGTAGGGCCCCAGGAAGGCGCCGCAGCTCAGCCGGTAGCAGCACCCCGACAGCACGCCCAGCGCCCCTGCGCCCGCACCGCCCGCTGCCACCCACCGACGGGGCCGGCCCCGCGCCACCCCCGCTGCCCCTCCTGCCCCGGTGCCCGGCCCAGTGCCCGGCCCCATCCCAGTGCCCATCCCAGTGCCCATCCCTGTCCCAGTAGCCATCCCAGTACCCATACTAATTCCCATGCCTGTCTCAGTGCCCATCCCAGTGCCCATGCCCAGCACCCATCCCAGTACTCATCCCAGTATCCATCCCCGTCCCCATCCCTGTCCCAGTACCCATCCCAATACCCATACCTGTCCCTGTGCCCATCCCCATGCCCATCCCAGTACCCATCCCTGTCCCAGTACCTATCCCAGTATCCATCCCCGTCCCCATCCCCATCCCTGTCCCCATGCCCATCCCAGCTCCCGTCCCTGTCCCCATGCCCATCCCAGCTCCCATCCCTGTCCCCATGCCCATCCCTGTCCCCATCCCTGTCCCCGTGCCCGTCCCAGTGCCCCACTCCCACCACAGGGCCAGTCCCCACCACCGCTCCCATCGCTGCCCCAGTGCTGCCCCCACGTCCCCCGCTCTGTCCTCACATCCCCCTCTGTCCCCATGTCCCCCCAACTCCCCCCACATCCCCCTCTGTCCCATGTGTCCCCACGTCCCCCTGTGTGGCCCCATGTCCCCCTCTCTGTCCCTGTCCCCCCGTGTCCCTCCTATGTCCCCACTTTCCCCCTCTGTCCCCGCATCCCCCTTGTCCCTCCTGTGTGTCCCCACATCCCCACCCGTCCCCATGTCCCCCCCGTGTCCCCACATCCCCCCCATGTCCCGCTCTCTGTCCCCACACCCCATGTCCCCATGTCCCGCCCTGTCCCCACATCCCCATGTCCCCATGTACCCCTCTCTGTCCCTGTGTCCCCATGTCCCCCTGTGTGTCCCCACATCTCCTGTGTGTCCCCATGTCCCCTCTCTGTCCCATGTCTCCCCACATCCTCCCTCTGTCCCCGTGTGTCCCCACATCCCCCGTGTGTCCCCACATCCCCCCTCTGTCCCATGTCCCCCCTCTGTCCCCCTGCGTGTCCCTAAATGCCCTGTGTGTCCCCACGTCCCCCCTCTGTCCCATGTGTCCCCACGTCCCCCCGTGTGTCCCCACATCCCCCTGTGTGTCCCCATGTCCCCCCTCTGTCCCCCCCTGTGTCCCCCCGTCCCCCATGTGTCCCCCCATGTGTCCCCCCGTCCCCCGTGTGTCCCCCCCGCCCCCCTGTCCCCCCGCGCCCCGTACCCAGCGCCATGGCGGCGTACAGCAGGTACATCCACTCGAGGGGCAGGGGCCGCAGGGCGGGCAGCAGCGGGAAGCGGCACAGCTCCAGCCCGGGCAGGAACCGGCGCTCCAGCTGCGCCAGCCCGCGCTCCTGCGGCACGTCCAGCGCCATCAGCAGCCCTGGGGGGGGCGGGGGGGTCAGCGGCCGGGCACCCCCCCCCCAACCCCCCCCCGCGGCCTGGGGGGGCCCGGCCGGGCACTGACCCCCGCCTCGACCTTCGCTCCCGCGCTGACGTGGCACCGCCCGGACGCGAGGGCCCCCCCCCCCCCCCCCCCGAGGGTTTGGGACCCCCCCCGAGGGTCTGCGACCCCCCCCCGAGGGTTTGGGACCCCCCCCGAGGGTCTGCGACCTCCCCCGAGGGTTTGGGACCCCCCCCGAGGGTCTGGGACCCCCCCCCGAGGGTCTGCGACCCCCCCCGAGGGTTTGGGACCCCCCCCAGGATGCCTGGGAACCTCCCCCCCCGAGGGTCTGGGACCCCCCCCGGATGCCTGGGAACCTCCCCCCCCCCAAGGGTTTGGGACCCCCCTCAAAGTCCTGATCCCCCCGGCCCCTCCCCCCCCCCCCCCCCCCGATCCCTCCCGGTTCTCCCGGCCCCCCCAAAGCCCCGGCCCCCCCCCCCCCCCCGATCCCCTCATGACCCCTTGAACCCCCCCGGACCCCAAACCCTCGGGCCCCCCCCCGATCCCCCTGGTGACCCCGATTTCCCCGGCTCCTCTGGGCCCCCTCGATCCCCTCCGCCCCCCTGATCCCCCCGGACCCCAAAGCCTTGGGCCCCCCAGACCCCCCAAACTCCCCCGATCCCTCCCAGCCCCCCCGGTTACCCCAATTCCCCCGGGACCCCCAGATCCTCCCCGGTTCCACCGATCCCCCCGGGACTCCCCGATCCCCCCAGACCCCCGATCCCCCCCGGCCGCCCCGCTCCCCCCCGCTCCCGCCGCCCCCCCGCACCGAAGGCGGCCCGGAAGGCGCCCAGCGCGGCGGGGTCCTCGGGCCGGTGCAGCAGCCGCACGAAGCGGTGCCACCGCGTCAGGTCCCGCAGCTCGAAGCCCAGGAGCCGCCGGGCCAGGCCGGGCCCCGCACCGGGTCCCGCACCGGGCTCCTTCGCGGGGGGGGCCGGGGGGGGGTCGGGGGGAGGCCCCGCCGCTCCCCCCCGCTCCGGTCGCCTCCGCCGGGCCGGGCCTGCAAGCGGGGTCAGGGATCAGGGGTCACGAGGTCACGGGGTCACGGGGTCCCGCACCCCCGCAGCCCCGCTCCGCACCCTCCGCCGCCGCCATCGCTACGGCCACGCCCCCCGGCCCGCCCCTCCCCTCTACGTCACGGGGCGCGGCCGCCAATCGCCACCGCCCTCGGCGTAAGGGGCGGGGGGCGCGCGCCTCACCCCCCTCCCTCGTCCCCCCTCCGCCCACCAATCCCCTGTCACCCCCCGACCCCGCCGCGCCCCCTGACCCCGCCGCGCCCCCTGACCCCGCCCCCGCGGCGCCGCCGATCCCGGAAGCCCGGGGCGGGGCCGCGGCGGGAGCGGAGCGGAGCGGGGCCGGCCATGGTGGGGCCGGGGTTCCGGGGGGGGGCTCGGGGGGCGTTTGGGGGGCCTGGGGGGCGCTCAGGTGTCCCTGGGGTGCCCATGGGGGGCGTTTGGGGGGCCTCGGGGGTGCCTGGGGGGTGCCTGGGGGGTGCTGGGAGACGCCCCGGGGGTGCTCGGAGCCCATATGGGGTGCTTGGGGGTGCCTGTGGGGCGCTTGAGTGGCCATGGGGTGCGTATAGGGCTCCCAGGGCACCTTTGGGGCGCCTCTGGGGTGTTTGGGGTGTATATGGGGTGTCTGTGGGGTGTTTGGGGTGCCTATGGGGCGCTTGAGTGGCTATGGGGTGCCTGTGGGGCTCCCAGGGCACATATGGGGTGCTTATGGGGTGTTTGGAGTGCCTGTGGGGTGCCCGTGGGGCTCCCGGGGTGCCTGGGGGGGTGCCTGTGGGGTGCTGGGAGACGCTCTGGGGGTGCTTGGGGTGCCTATGGGGGGCATATGGGGTGTTTGGGGTGCCTATGGGGTGCTTGAGTGGCTATGGGGTGCCTGTGGGGCTCCCAGGGCACCTATGGGGCGCCTATGGGGTGCTCGGGGCACATATGGGGTGTCTATGGGGTGTTTTGGGGTGCCTGTGGGGCTCCCATGGCACAAATGGGGTGCCTATGGGGTGTTTGGGGCACATATGGGGGGTCTGTGGGACTCTCAGGGAGCCTATGGGGTGCTTGAAGGTGCCTGTGGGGTGCTGGGAGATGCCCGGGGGGTCCTCGGGGTGCATATAGGGGGCGTACGGTGTGGTTGGGGGTGCCTGTGGGGTGCTTGGGGTGCTTGAGTGGCTATGGGGTGCCTGTGGGGGGGCATATGGGGTGCTCAGTGGTGCCTGTGGGGTGTTTGGGGCACAGATGGGTGCCTATGGGGCTCCCAGGGTGCCTGTGCGGTGCTGGGAGATGCCCAGGGGGTGCTCGGGGTGCATATGGGGGGCATATGGGGTGCTTGGTGTTCCTATGAGGTACTTGAGTGGCTATGGGGTGTTTATGGGGCACCTATGGGGCTCCCAGGGCACCTGTGGGGTGTTTGGGGCACATATGGGGTGCCTATGGGGTGCTTGGAGGTGCCTGTGGGGTGCTTGGGGGTGCTTGGGTGGCTCTGGGGTGCCTATGGGCTGCCCTCGGGGGGTATATGGGGTGCTTGGGGGTGCCTGTGGGGTGTTTGGGGCACAGATGGGTGCTTATGGGGCTCCCAGGGTGCCTGTGGGGTGTTTGGGGGTGCTTGTGGGGTGCTGGGAGATGCCCGTGGGGTGCTCGGGGTGCATATGGGATGCCTATGGGGTGTTTGGGGTGCTTATGGGGCGCTTGAGTGGCTGTGGGGTGCCTGTGGGGCTCCCAGAGCACATATGAGGCGCCTATGGAGTGTTTGGGGTGCCCGTGGGGCTCCCAGGGCACCTTTGGGGTGCCTGTGGGGTGCTTGGGAGTGCCTGTGGGGTGCTGGGAGATGCCCAGGGGGTGCTCAGGGTGCACATGGGGGGCACACAGGGTGTTTGGGGTTCCTATGAGGTACTTGAGTGGCTATGGGGTGTCTATGGGGCACCTGTGGGGCTCCCAGGGCACCTATGGGGTGTTTGGGGCACATATGGGGTGCCTATGGGGTGCTTGGGGGTGCCTGGGTGGCTCTGGGGTGCCTATGGGCTGCCCTCGGGGGGTATATGGGGTGCTTGGGGGTGCCTGTGGGGTGTTTGGGGCACAGATGGGTGCTTACGGGGCTCCCAGGGTGCCTTTGGGGTGTATGGGGTGCCTATGGGGTGCTTCAGTGGCTATGGGGTGTCTATGGGGCGCCTACGGGGCTCCCAGTGCACCTGTGGGGCACCTATGTGGTGTTTGGGGCACCTATGGGGTGTTTGGGGCACCTATGGGGGTGCATATGGGGTGTTTGGGGCGCATATGGGGTGTCTGTGGGGTGCTTAAGTGGCCATGGGGTCCCTATGGGGCTCTTGGGGCGCCTGGGGGGTGTTTGGGGGTGCCTGGGGGCTGCTCAGGGCTGTACATGGGGTGCCTGTGGGGTACATGGGGTGCTGGGGGGTACCTATGGGGTACTGGGGGGTGCCTTTAGGGTGCCTAAGGGGTACATAAGGTGTTTGGGGGGTGCCTCTGGGGTGCCTGGGGTGCCCAGCACACCTGTGCGGTGCCCAGGGGGGTCCATGGGGTGCATGTGGGGTCCATGGGGTGCTGGAGGGTGCCTGTGGGGTGCCCAGGTGGGGTCCATGGGGTGCTGGGGGGTGCCCAGAGGGTTCCATGGGGTGCATGTGGGGTCCATGGGGTGCTGGGGGGTGCCTGTAGGGTGCCCAGGGGGGTCCATGGGGTGCAGGGGGGTCCATGGGGTGCTGGGGGGTGCCTGTAGGGTGCCCAGGGGGGTCCATGGGGTGCAGGGGGGTCCATGGGGTGCTGGGGGGTGCCTGTGGGGTGCCCAGGGGGGTCCATGGGGTGCAGGGGGGTCCATGGGGTGCCAGGGGTCTGTGTGGGGCGCTTGGCTCTACGCCCAGGGTCGGTGTGGGGTGCCCAGGGGTGTCAGGGCGCGGGTGGGGTGTTGGGGGGTGTCGGGGTCCCTCGGGGGTGCTGGGTGCCCACCCTGAGGCCCGGCCCCGTGTCTCCAGGCGGGCAGCGAGGCGGGCGGGTGACGTCGCGGGCGGTGACGTCGCAGGCGGTGACGTCGCGGGCGCCGGGCGCGTGCGGGCGCTGCAGCGGGAGATCGAGGGCGTCAAGAGCATCATGAGCCAGAACGTGGAGCGGGTGCTGGCGCGGGGCGAGAACCTGGAGCAGCTGCACAGCAAGAGCCGGGACCTGGAGGCCACGGTGAGGGGGGGCCCAGGGGGGGACAGGGTCCCCCGGGTGGGCGGGGGGTCCCCAGGGTGGGCAGGGGGCAGCCTAGGGTGAGTGGGGGGTCCCTGGGGTGGATGGGAGGTCCCTGGGGCGGGCAGGGGATCCCCAGGGTGGGTACAGGGTCCCTGGGGTGGGCACGGGGCAGCCTAGGGCGAGTAGGGGGTCCCCAGGGTGGGCAGAGGTTCCTTGGGGAGGGCATGGAGGACTCCAGGGTGAGTTGGTGTTCTCCAGGGTGGGTGGGGGGTCCCTAGGGCAGACGGGGGGACCCAGGGCAAGTGGGTACAGGGTCCCTGGGGTGGCCAGGGGGTCTCCAGGGTGGGTACGGGGTCCCTGGGGTGGGCAGGGAGCAACCTAGGGCAAGTGGGGAGTCCCTGGGGTGGGCAGGGGTTCCTTGGGGAGGGCATGGAGGTCTCCAGGGTGAGTTGGGGTTCCCCAGGGTGGGTGGGGGGTCCCCAGGGCAGACGGGGGAGCTCAGGGCAAGTGGGGGTTCCCTGGGGTGGACAGGGGTCCCTGGGGTGGGTGGGGGTCCCCAGGTGGGCAGGGGGCAACCTAGGGCGAGTGGGGGGTCCCCGGGGTGGGGACAGGGTCCCTGGGGTGGGCATGGAGGTCTCCAGGGTGAGCTGGGGTTCTCCAGGGTGGGTGGGGGGTCCCCAGGGCAGACGGGGGGGCTCAGGGCAAGTGGGGTTCCCTGGGGTGGGTAGAGGGTCCCTGGGGTGGGCAGGGGGGTCCCCAGGGTGGGTACAGGGTGGGCAAAGGGTCCCCAGGGTGGCAGTGGTGTCCCCAGAGTGGTCTGGGGAGGGTCCACAGGGTGACAAGGCTGTCCCCAGGATGTCAGAACTGTCCCCAGGGTGGCAGTGGGGGGTCCCTAGATGGCAGTTGGGGGTCCCTGGGTGGTGTTTGGGGGTCCCCAGGGTGTCAGAACTGTCCCCAGGGTCGCATAGTTGTCCCCAAGGGTGGCATTTGGGGGTCCCTGGGTGGTGTTTGGGGGTCCCTGGGGTGTCAGAGCTGTCCCCAGGGTCGCATAGTTGTCCCCAAGGGTGGCATTTGGGGGTCCCTGGGTGGCAGTTGGGGGTCCCTGGGGTGTCAGAACTGTCCCCAGGGTCGCATAGTTGTCCCCAAGGGTGGCAGTTGGGGGTCCCTGGGTGCTGTTTGGGGGTCCCCAAGGATATCAGGGGTTGTCTCCAAGGGTGGCAGGGTTGTCCCCAGGGTATCAGGGCTCTCCCCAGGGTGGCAGTTAGGGGTCCCTGGGGTGACAGGGCTGTCCCCCAGGTGTCAGGGGGGTCCCTGGGGTGGCAGTGGGGGGTCCCTGGGGTGGCAGGGGGGGTTCCCCGGGTGGCAGGGGGTTCCCCGGGTGGCAGGGGGGTCCCCGGGTGACAGGGGGTGTCCCCGCAGTCGGAGCGCTTCCAGACGACGTCGCAGAAGGTGGCCCGCCGGTACTGGTGGCAGAACGTGAAGCTGCTCCTCATCCTCGGCCTCGTGGGCGCCATCGTCCTCATCCTCATCATCCTCCTGGCCACCGGCGCCATCCCCACCTAGAGCCCCCCCGGCCCCCCGCGTGGCCCCAGGCAATAGAGGGGTGACCAAATGTGTGGGGCTGGGGGTCTGTGTGTCCGGGGGGGGGACACGGGGGGGTCCCCCGCTATGGGGGGGTCACGGGGACGGGGGGGACCCTGCGTCGTTGGGGGTTCCCCCGGGGAAATCCCACCTGGGCCTTCCGTGCCGGCCCGGGGGGTGCGGGGAGGGTCTCGGCCGCTGCCCCCCATTGCGTCCCCCCCGGGTGGGGAGAGTCCGGTACTGGGCTCCCCAGTTTGGGGAAGACGGGGAGCGACTGGGGAGAGCTCCGTACTGGGCTGCCCAGTTTGGAAATAGATGGGGAGCAACTGGGGGGAGTCCAGTACTGGGCTGCCCAGTTTGGGTAGGAGGGGGAGCAACTGGGGAGAGCTCCTTACTGGGCTCCCCAGTTTGGGAAAAACACGGAAGGACTGGAGAGAGTCCGATACTGGGCTGCCCAGTTTGAGAAAGAGAGGCGAGAACTGGGGAGAGCTCAGTACTGGGCTGCCCAGTTTGAAGAAGACGGGGATTGACTGGGGAGAGTCTGATACTGGGCTGCCCAGTTTGGGAAAGACAGGGAGCAACTGGGGAGAGTTCCATACTGGGCTGCCCAGTTGGAGGAAGATGGGGAGCGACTGGGGAGAGTCCAGTACTGGGCTGCCCAGTTTGGGAAGGAGAGGGAGCAACTGGGGAGAGCTCCTTACTGGGCTGCCCAGTTTGGGAAAGGGGGGATGACTGGGGAGGGTTCCTTACTGGGCTCCCCAGTTTGGGAAAAGCACGGAAGGACTGGAGAGAGTCCGATACTGGGCTGCCCAGTTTGAGAAAGAGGGGCAAGAACTGGGGAGAGCTCAGTACTGGGCTGCCCAGTTTGAAGAAGACGGGGATTGACTGGGGAGAGTCTGGTACTGGGCTCACCAGTTTGGGAAAGACAGGGAGCAACTGGGGAGAGTTCCATACTGGGCTGCCCAGTTGGAGGAAGATGGGGAGCGACTGGGGAGAGTCCAGTACGGGGCTGCCCAGTTTGGGAAGGAGGGGGAGCAACTGGGGAGAGCTCCTTACTGGGCTGCCCAGTTTGAGAAACGGGGGCGACAACTGGGGGGAGCAGAGAGGGGCTGCGAGGCTGATGGGGGGCGCGGGGGGGTACTGGGGGGGGACGGGGGGGGGACACGGGGTGCCCGGGGAGGGGACGGGCATGGACTGGCACTGCCTGGGGGGTACTGGGGGGGTACTGGGGGGTACTGGGGAAAGGGCCCGTGGGGGGCTTGGGGTGCCCATGGGGGGCACACGGGGTGCTGGGGGTCTTCATGGGGCACCTCTGGGGTGCTTGGAGGGGTGGGGGGGGTGCGTGGGGTGGACATGGGGCACCTATGGGGTGCTCAGGGTGCCTGGGGGGTGCTGGGGGGGTTTGGGGGGGTGCCTGAGGTGCTGGGGGGTGCCCGGGGGTGCCTGTAGGAAGCTTGGGGGGTGCTGGGGGGTACCTATGGGGTGCTGGGGAGTCCTTATGGGGTGCCCAGGGGTGTATGTGGGGTGCTGGGGGATGCCTATGGGGTGCTTGTGGGGTCCGTGGGGTGCTGGGGGGTGCCCAGGGGGGTCCATGGGGTGCCTGTGGGGCAGGGGGGATGCTGGGGGGTGCCTTTAGGGTGCCTAAGGGGTATGTGGGGTGCCCAGGGCACCGCTGGGGTGCTCAGGGGGGTCCGTGGGGTGCCTGTGGGGTCCATGGGGTGCTGGGGGGTGCCTGTGGGGTGCCCAGGGGGGTCCATGGGGTGCTGGGGGGTCCATGGGGTGCTGGAGGGTGCCTGTGGGACGCCCAGGGGGGTCCATGGGGTGCTGGGGGGTGCCTGTGGGGTGCCCAGGGGGTCTGTGGGGTGCCTGTGGGGTCCATGGGGTGCTGGGGGGTGCCTGTGGGGTGCCCAGGGGGTCCATGGGGTGCCTGTGGGGTCCGTGGGGTGCTGGGGGGTGCCTGTGGGGTGCCCAGGGGGTCCATGGGGTGCCTGTGGGGTCCGTGGGGTGCTGGAGGGTGCCTGTGGGGCACCCAGGGGGGTCCATGGGGTGCTGGGGGGTGCCTGTGGGGTGCCCAGGGGGTCTGTGGGGTGCCTGTGGGGTCCGTGGGGTGCTGGGGGGTGCCTGTGGGGTGCCCAGGGGGTCCATGGGGTGCCTGTGGGGTCCGTGGGGTGCTGGGGGGTGCCTGTGGGGCACCCAGGGGGGTCCATGGGGTGCTGGGGGGTCCGTGGGGTGCTGGGGGGTGCCTGTGGGGCACCCAGGGGGGTCCATGGGGTGCTGGGGGGTCCACGGGGTGCTGGGGGGTGCCAGGGGTCTGTGTGGGGCGCTTGGCTCTACGCCCAGGGTCGGTGTGGGGTGCCCGGGGGTGCCAGGGCGCAGGGGGGATGTCGGGGGGTCCCTTGGGGTGCTGGATGTCCCCCCCGCCCACCCCGGGGCACTGTGTGGGCGTCATGGTGGGTGTCACGGTGGGTGCCGCCGCGGGGCGAGACCCCCGAGGGCCAGGACCCGGGGGACATTGGGGGGGGGGGGTCCCCGGGGTGGCATCAGGACCCAGAGGTGGGTGCAAGGTCCCCAAAGCGGGGGTGGGGGTCCCTGGTTGGGTGCTGCGTCCCCCCAGGTGGCACAGGATGGGTGCTGTGTGCAGGGCACTTGGGTGGCAGAACGAGAGTCCCCAGGGTGGTAGGGGGGGTCCCCAAGGGTGGCGGGGGGGTCCCTGGGGTGGCAGGGGGTCCTCCCAAGGGTGACAGTGGGGGTCCCTGGGGTTGCAGCGGTGTCCCCAGCGTGGCAGGGGGTGTCCCCAGGGTGGCACTGGGAGGTCCCCAGGGTGTCAGGGAGTGTTGGGAGGGTCCCCAAGGGTGACGGGGGTGTCCCCATGGTGGCATTTGGGGGTCCCCGGGGTGTCAGGGAGTGTCCCCAGAGTGGCATAGTTGTCCCCAAGTGTGGCAGTGGGGGGTCCCTGGGGTGTCAGAACTGTCCCCAAGGGTGGCAGTGAGGGGTCCTTGGGGTGGCAGGGGCTGTCCCCAGGGTGGTAGAAGGGGTCCCCGGTGTGGCAGGCGGTGTCCCCAGGGTGGCATAGTTGTCCCCAGCGTGCCAGGGCTGTCCCCAAGGGTGGCAGGGGTGTCCCCAGAGAGGCACTGGGAGGTCCCCAGCATCTCAGAACTGTCCCCAGGGTGGCAGATGGGGGCCCCTGGGGTGTCAGGTCTGTCACCAGGGGGGCACAGTTGTCCCCAAGGGTGGCAGTGAGGGGTCCCTGGGGTGTCAGGGCTGTCCCCAGGGTGTCAGAGCTGTCTCAGGGTGACAGGGGGTGTCCCCAGGGTGGCATAGTTGTCCCCAGCGTGCCAGGGCTGTCCCCAAGAGTGGCAGGGGGTGTCCCTGGGTGGCAGTGGTGTCCCCAGAGAGGCACTGGGAGGTCCCCAGGGTGTCAGGGGGTGTCCCCAAGGGTGTCAGCAGCAGTGTCCCCAGGGTGGCAGTGGGTGTCGCTGGGTGGCAGTGGTGTCTCCAGAGTGGCTGGGGGGGGGTCCCAAGGGTGTCAGGGGGTGTCCCCAACGGTGTCAGGGCTGTCCCCAGGGTGGCAGCTGGGGGTCCATGAAGTGGCAGGGGGTGTCCCCAGGATGCCATAGTTGTCCCCAGTGTGCCAGGGCTGTCCCCAAGGGTGGCAGGGGGGTCCCCAGAGTGGCACTGGGAGGTCCCCAGGGTGTCAGGGCTGTCCCCAGGGTGGCAGTTGGGGGGTGCTGGGTGGCATTTGGGGGTCCACAAGGATGTCAGGGGGTGTCCCCAAGGGTGGCAGGGGATGTCCCCAGGCTGTCAGGGCTGTCCCCAGGGTGGCATTTGGGGGTCCCTGGGGTGACAGGGCTGTCCCCAGGGTGTCAGAACTGTCCCCTGGGTGGCATAGTTGTCCCCAAGGGTGGCAGTGGGGGGTCCCTAATGCTGTCAGAGCTGTCCCCAGGGTGGCAGGGGGGGCTCCCTGGGTGGCAGTGGAGGGTCCCCATGGTCGCAGGGGGTGTCCCCAGGGTGTCAGAACTGTCCCCAGGGTGGTAGAAGGGGTCCTTGGGGTGGCAGGGGCTGTCCCCAGGGTGGTAGAAGGGGTCCCTGGTGTGGCAGGCGGTGTCCCCAGGGTGGTATAGTTGTCCCTAGCATGCCAGGGCTGTCCCCAAGGGTGGCAGGGGGGTCCCCAAGGGTGGCAAGGGCCCCCCCAAGGCTGGCAGGGGGTATCCCCAGGGTGTCGGGAGGGTCCCCAAGGCTGTCAGAGCTGTCCCCAGAGTGGCTGGAGGAGGTCCCCAGTGTGCCAGGGCTGTCCCCAGGGTGGAGTATGGGGGTCCCTGGGGTGGCAGGGGGTGTCCCCAGAGTGGCATAGTTGTCCCCAAGGGTGGCAGTGGGGAGTCCCTGGGGTGTCAGAGCTGTCCCTGGGGTGGCAGGGGGGTCCCTGGTGGCAGCTGGGAGCCCCTGGGCAGCAGCAGGGGATCCCTGGATGGCAGTGGGGGGGTCCCCGGGTGGCAGGGGGTGTCCCCGCGTCCCCCCCCCCCCGAGCGCTGTTCCAGCCGACGTCGCGGGCGCCATCCCCCCTCCCCCTCCTCATCCTCCCGGCCACCGGCGCCAGCCCCACCTGGAGCCCCCCGGCCATGGGGACCCCCCCGGGCCCGGGCACCGCAGGGGTGAGGAGCTGGGGGGGTGACACGGGGGGGGACGCGGTGCCAGGCAGGCGCTGGCACCAGGGGACAAAGGGCACGTTGTGGTGACACTGGCAGGGCGGGGGGGGGGACACGGGGACGTGGGGGTCCCCAGGAGCCCCAGCTATGGGGGGGGGGCAGTGGGGACCCTGTGTCGGGGGGGGGGGGGGGGGGGGGACACACCGGGGGGTTGGGGGGGGGGGCGGTCCCAGTCCCTCCCGTCGGGGGCGGCCGCGGGGGCGGGGCGGGAGGGGCCGGGACCGGGACGGGAGGGGACCGGGACAGGGAGGTGACCCCGGGGACGCTGCTGTGGTGGCACCGACCCCGCGGGACCATGGTGAGTGGGGGGGGGGGCTCCGCGCGCCGCTTTCACTTTCACTTTCCTTCGCCGGGGGGGGGGGAGGCACGGGACCCCCCCGGGGCTTGGGGACACCGGGAGGGGGGGGGCCCGCGTGGGGCTTGCCGTGTCCCCGTGTGTCGCTGTCGTGTCCCCCCGTGTGCCGTGTCCCCCCCGTGTCCCCACGGTCCCCTTCTGGGTGCCCCCATGCCCTGTCTCCGTGTCCCCCATGGTCCCCATGTCCCCAAGGTCCCTGTGCACTCTGTCCCCATGGTCCCCATGTCTCCAGGTCCCCAAGCTCTCCTGTCCCCCATGTCCCCGTGCCCTGTCCCCAGTGTCCCCCATAGTCCCCATGTCCTCAAGGTCCCCCAGCTCTCCTGTCCCCATGTCCCCAAGGTCCCTGTGCACCCTGTCCCCATGTCCCCCACGGTCCCCATGTCTCCAGGTCCCCAAGCTCGCCTGTCCCCATGTGCCCCCTCCTCCTGGCGCCCCTGTCCCTTGGTGCCACCTCCCTGGGGTGCCCCTGGTCCCCACGTCTCTGTGTGTCACCTCTTCACGGTGCTTCTGTCCTCGTGGGCTCCTTGTCCTCGTTGTCCCCATGGTCCCCCATGTCCCCATGGTCCCCTGTATCCCCATTGTGCCCCCCATGTCCCCAGAGTCCCCACAGTCCCCCCATTGTCCCCACAGTGCCCTCTGTCCCCACAGTCCCCCCATGTCCTTACTGTCCCCCCTGTGTCCCCAGAGTCCCCTTATGTCCCCATTGTCCCTCCGTCCCCACAGTCCCCCCCGTGTCCCCGTTGACCCCACTGTCCCCCCCATGTCCCCCCGTGTCCCCGTTGTCCCCCTGTGTCCCCGTTGTCCCCCCAATGTCCCCGCAGTCCCCCCATGTCCCCACAGTCCCCCTAACCCCATGCCTCTCCATGTCCCCATTGTCCCCTCCGTGTCCCCACTGTCCCCCCGTGTTCTTGTTGTCCCCCCTGTCCCCACAGTCCCCTCCATGTCCCCATTGACCCCCTTGTTCCCCCATGTCCCCGTTGATCCCCCAGCCCCCATGTCCCCGCTGTCCCTCCAGTCCCCCTGTCCCCACAGTTGCCCCGTCCCCCTCCATGTCCCCATTGATCCCCCGTCCCCATGCCCCCCCATGTCCCTGCTGTCCCCCCAGTCCCCCTGTCCCCATGTTCCCCCAGCACCCCCATCCCCATGCCCCCCCATGTCCCCGCTGTCCCTCCAGTCCCCCTGTCCCCATGTCCCCACAGTCCCCCTGTCCCCGTGCCCCCCCATGTCCCCGTTGATCCCCCAGCCCCCCCGTCCCGGGTGTCCCCACGCTGTCCCCCGTGCCAGGCGGGGCTGGAGCGGTGCCAGCGCCAGGCCGAGGAGGTGACGGAGCTGATGAAGCTGAACTTCGCGCGGGCGCTGGAGCGGGACGGGCGCCTCGGCGACCTCGACAGCCGCGCCCAGGAGCTGCGCGCCATGGTGAGCGCCCGGCGGGGACACGGCGGGGACACGCGGCCCCAGGGGACACGCTACGGGGACACAGAGCCCGGGGGGACACACACACACACGCTATGGGGACATATAGCTCTGGGGGACACGCTATGGGGACATAGAGCCCGGGGGGGGGGGACACGGACACACGCTATGGGGACATATAGCCCTGGGGGGGACATTATAGGGACACGCGGCCCCATGGGGACACGCTACGGGAACATAGAGCCTGGGGGGACACTGTAGGGACATAGAGCCCGCGGGGGGGACATGCAATAGGGACATGTAGCCCTGGGGGGACACGCTACGGGGACATAGAGCCCGGGGGGGGACACACACACACGCTATGGGGACCTATAGCTCTGGGGGACACGCTATAGGGACATAGAGTCCTGGGGGGGGGATATTATGGGGACATAGAGCCCTGGGGGGGACATTATAGGGACACACGGCCCCATGGGGACACGCTACGGGAACATAGAGCCTGGGGGGACATGCTATGGGGACGTGCAGCCTGGGGGGGGACACGCTATAGGGACATATAGCCGTGGGGGGGGACACACACTATAGGGACCTATAGCTGGGGGGGGACACACTATAGGGACCTATAGCCTTGGGGGGACACACTATAGGGACCTGTAGCCGGGGGGGGGACACACTATAGGGACCTATAGCCGGGGGGGACACACTATAGGGACCTATAGCTGGGGGGGGACACTATAGGGACCTATAGCCGTGAGGGGACACACTATAGGGACCTATAGCCCTGGGAGACACACTATAGGGACCTATAGCTGGGGGGGACACACTATAGGGACCTATAGCTGGGGGGGGACACACACTATAGGGACCTATAGCCGTGGGGGGGGACACACTATAGGGACCTATAGCTGGGGGGGGGACACACTATAGGGACCTGTAGCTGGGGGGGACACTATAGGGACCTATAGCCGTGGGGGGACACACTATAGGGACCTATAGCCCTGGGGGGACACACACTATAGGGACCTGTAGCCGGGGGGGACACACACTATAGGGACCTATAGCCAGGGGGGGGACACACTATAGGGACCTATAGCCGGGGGGGGACACTATAGGGACCTATAGCGGGGGGAGGGACACACACTATAGGGACCTATAGCCGGGGGAGGGACACACACTATAGGGACCTATAGCTGGGGGGGCACACACTATAGGGACCTATAGCCAGGGGGGGACACACTATAGGGACCTATAGCCGGGGGGGACACTATAGGGACCTATAGATCTTGGGAGGATACACTATAGGGACCTATAGCCCTGGGGGGGGACACACTATAGGGACCTATAGCTGGGAGGGGACACATACTATAGGGACCTATAGCCGGGGGGGACACACTATAGGGACCTATAGCCCGGGGGGACACACACACACTATAGGGACCTATAGCCTTGGGGGGGACACACTATAGGGACCTATAGCCCTGGGGGGACACACACTATAGGGACCTATAGCCGTGAGGGCACACACTATAGGGACCTGTAGCCGGGGGGGGGGACACACTATAGGGACCTGTAGCCGTGGGGGGGGGACACTATAGGGACCTATAGCCGTGGGGGGACACACACTATAGGGACCTATAGCTGGGGGGGACACACACACTATAGGGACCTATAGCCCTGGGGGTACACTATAGGGACCTGTAGCCCTGGGGGACACACACACTATAGGGACCTATAGCCTTGGGGGGACACACTATAGGGACCTGTAGCCGGGGGGGGGGACACACTATAGGGACCTATAGCTGGGAGGGGACACACTATAGGGACCTATAGCTAGGGAGGGACACTATAGGGACCTATAGCCGGGGGGGACACACTATAGGGACCTATAGCCAGGGAGGGACACACTATAGGGACCTATAGCCGGGGGGGGACACACTATAGGGACCTATAGCTGGGGGGGGACACAGTATAGGGACCTATAGCCGGGGGGGGGACACTATAGGGACCTATAGATCTTGGGAGGGACACACTATAGGGACCTATAGCCGGGGGGGGACACACTATAGGGACCTATAGCTGGGGGGGGACACAGTATAGGGACCTATAGCCGGGGGGGGGACACACTATAGGGACCTATAGCTGGGGGGGGACACACTATAGGGACCTATAGATCTTGGGAGGATACACTATAGGGACCTATAGCTCTGGGGGGGGACACTATAGGGACATATAGCCCCGGGGGAGGGAACACGGTGCCCCCCCCCCGATGCTATAGGGCCCGGGGGGTACCCTATAGATCCCCCCCGGCGCTGTCCCCCCAGAGCCAGAGCTTCACCCGCAGCACCCGGGTGGTGGCGCGGCAGCAGCACAGGGGACACCGGCGCTGGCGGCTGGCGCTGGCGGCCATCGGCCTCGCCGCCCTCCTCCTCCTCCTCCTCCTCCTGGGCCTGGCGCTGGGGCTGCCGCCGCGCTCCCCCCCCGGCACCACCGTCCCCGTCCCCCTTGGCACCTCCCGCGGCGGGGAGTGAGCGCCCGGGGTCACGGGAGCCTGCCGGGACGTGGGGAGACCCTACGATAACAAACCGGCGGGGTCCGTTTTGGAGAGACCCTACAATAACAAACCAGGAACCAGGACTTGCTCCGGGGAGACCCTACGATAACAAACAAGGACTTGTTTTGGGGAGACCCTACAATAACAAACAAGGAACCAAGACTTGTTTTGGGGAGACCCTACAATAACAAACAAGGAGACACCCTACGATAACCAGCTGGCGGGGTCCATCTTGGGAGACCCTACAATAACAAACCAAGAACCAGGACTTGCTCCGGGAAGACCCTACGATAACAAACAAGGACTTGTTTTGGGGAGACCCTACAATAACAAACCGGCGGGGTCTGTTTTGGGGAGACCCTATGATAACAAACCAGGAACCAGGACTTGCTCCGGGGAGACCCTACGATAACAAACTGGTGGGAGCCATCTTGGGGAGACCCTACGATAACAAACCGGCAGGGTCTGTTTTGGAGAGACCGTACGATAACAAACCAGGAACCAAGACTTGTTTTGGTGAGACCCTACAATAACAAACAAGGACTTGTTTTGGGGAGACCCTACAATAACAAACAAGGGCTTGTTTTGGAGACACCCTATGATAACCAGCTGGCGGGGTCCATCTTGGGGAGACCCTACAATAACAAACCAAGAACCAGGACTTGCTCTGGGGAGACCCTACCATAACAAACAAGGACTTGTTTTGGGGAGACCCTACAATAACAAACCAGGAACCAGGACTTGTTTAGAGGAGACCCTACCATAACAAACCAAGAACCAGGACTTGCTCTGGGGAGACCCTACAAAAACCAACCAAGAACCGGGACTTGCTTCGGGGAGACCCTACAATAACAAACTGGCAGGATCTGTTTCTGGGGAGACCCTACGATAACAAACCATTGGGATCCATCTTGGGGAGACCCTACGATAACAAACCAGGAACCAGGACTTGCTTGGGGGCGACCCTACCATAACAAACCAGTGGGATCCATCTTGGGGAGACCCTACGATAACAAGCCAGGAACGAAGACTTGTTTTGGGGAGACCCTACGATAACAAACCGGTGGGATCTGTTTTGGAGAGACCCTACAATAACAAACCGGCAGGATCTGTTTTGGGGAGACCCTACAATAACAAACCAAGAACCAGGACTTGCTCTGAGGAGACCCTATGATAACAAACTGGTGGGATCCATCTTGGGGAGACCCTACGATAACAAACCGGCAGGATGTGTTTTGGGGAGACCCTATGATAACAAACCAAGAACCAGGACTTGCTCTGGGGAGACCCTACAATAAATAAGGACCAGGACTTGTTTTGAGGAGACCCTACAATAACAAACCAGCGGGATCTTCTTTGGGGAGACCCTACGATAACAAATGGGTGGGATCTGCTCCACGGAGACCCTATGATAAAGAAGAACCAGCACTTGTTTTGGGGAGACCCTACGATAAATAAGCACCAGGAGTTGCCTTGGGGAGACCCTACAATAACAAACCATCAGGGGCTGTTTTCGGGAGACCCTACAATAAATAAGGACCAGGACTACTTGTTGGGGAGACCCTATGATAACAAACCCTGGGGGTCTGTTTTGGGGAGACCCTACGATAACAAACCACCGCGCCTCACTCCCTGGAGACCCTACAATAACAAACCCCCGGGACGCAATTCGGGGAGACCCTACAATAACAAAGGGACCCGCTCCGGGACGACCCCACCACAATAAACCAGTGCGACCCCCTCCGAGGAGACCCTACAACAACAACCCAGCGAGACCCCCCCCCCCTGGGGACACCGGGGTGGGCTGGGGGGACAGGAGGGTGCTGTGGCCCCACCCTGGGGTCCCCAAGAGCCCCCCCCGAGCCTCAGTTTCCCCAAGCACAGACACGGGAGCCTCGCAGCACCTTTATTGTCACCGGGGGGGGGGACACACCCATCCCCAGGGTGGCACCCGTCCCCGGGGGGGGTGGCGGTGTCCCCAGGGGGGTGGGTGTCCCCAAGGGGGGGTCGTCGGCGTCACCCTGTCCCCCGGCGCTTGCTGAGCTCGTCCTGCACCCGCTGGCAGAGGGCCCGGCGCAGGGCGGGCTCCAGCGGGCTCCGGGCGCAGACCCCGCCGCGTCACCTCCTCCGCGCTGTCACCCTGCGGCACCCCCCGGGTCACCCCAGGGGAGACAGCACCCACCCTGCCCCATGGCACACCCCCATCCCCCCTCCCCAGCACCCATGGGTGCCCTGACAGCCCCCAGTGCCCCTCCCCTTGCCCCCCCTGCACCATGGGTGCCCTGATACCCCCCCCCATTGCCCCCTCCCCCCACACCCATGGGTGTCTGGACTCCCCAGCCCAGTGTCCCCCATGCCCCCCCTCACCGGCCCCCCGCACCCATGGGTACCCCTCCCCTTGCCCCCCCATAACTCCTGGGTGCCCCAACACCCCCCCAGCATCCCCCCAGTTCCCCCCCCCCTGCACCTATGGGTGCCCCAACACCCCCCAGCACCCCCCCTCTTCCCCTCCCCTGCACCCATGGGTGCCCTGACCACCCCCCCCCAGCATCCCCCCTCTTTGCCCTCCCTCCACACCCATGGGTACCTGACACCCCCTCCCCTTGACCCCCGCACTCGTGGGTACCCCAACACCCCCCCACGCACCCATGGGTGCCACGACACCCCCCAGCATCCCCTCCCCCTTGCCCCCCCGCACCCATGGGTGCCCCCCCCCACCTGGTGCACGATGACGGCGGTGACGCGCCCGTCGTCCCCCTCGTACTCCAGGCAGAAGAGCCGGGGGCCCCGGGTGTCGGCGGGGGGGGGGCTCGGGCTGGCGTCTCCCCCAGGACCCCCTGCGGCGCCCGCACCCTCAGGGGCAGCCGTTGCCCCCCCACCCTTGGGTGCTGCCCCTCCCCTGCCCACCTTGGGGTGCCTCCCTTACCCCCCACCCTTGGATGCCCCCAGCCTCATCATCCTCGTGGGTGCCCCCCCCCATGTCCCAGCTCACCCTGGGGTCCCCTGTGTCCCCCCACCCATGGGTGCCCCCCCAACCCCACCCAGGGGTGCCCTCATCCTCATCATCCTCTTGGGTGCCTCCCCCCATGTCCCAGCCCACCCATGGGTGCCCCCCCCACCACAGCGTCCCCCCCAAAGTGACCCCCCACCCTGGGGTCCCTCCCCTTCCCCCCCCACCCATGGTGCCCCCCCCCCCCGGGATGCCCTCATCATCCCGTGGGTGCCCCCCCCACATCCCAGCCCACCTTGGGGTCCCCCCCACCCTTGGGTGCCCTCCTAGCCCCCCCATCCTGGGGTCCCCCCCAAATGCCCCCCCACGCTGGGGTCCCTCCCCTTCCCCCTACCTATGGGTGCCCCCCCCACCCAGGGTGCCCCCATCGCTCCCATGGGTGCCCCCCCATGTATCTCCCCACCCCATTGTCCCCCCCCCCAAATCCCGCCCACGGGCTTCCCCCATCACTCCCGGGGTTCCCCCCCCCTCCTTGGGTGCCCCCCTCCCCCGCTCACCGGGCCGCCGGGGCCGGTAGACCTGCTGGTCGGGGCGGCGGGGCCGGGGGGTGGCTGGGGGGAGCCGCCCCCGTGCCCGCCCCCTCGCCTGCCGCACCGCCCGCTCGTAGGCGTCCCTGCGCACCGGGGGGACCGGGGGTTACCGGGGGGGGCACAGCGGGGGCCGGGCCCGCGCCCGGGCGGTCCCCAGGGTGTCCCCCCCCCGCGGGGGGTGGGTTGATCCGGGCCGGTTCGGGGGTCCCGGTGCCGGTACCTGGCGATCTGGTTGCGGCGGATGTGCCGCACGAAGCCGTGGCTCATATCGAGCCGCCCACCCGGCCGGCAACGCCAACCCGCGGCCGCCTCCATCAGCCGCCGCTACCGGGCCCGGCCTGCGTGTGAGCGGGAAGGGGGTGGGGGGATCACCCCGCCGGTAACGGGACGCGGCCCCTTTAAAAGCCCCGCCGGCCGCCGCGGGCCCGGCGCGCATGCGCCAGCGGGGGCGCCGCACTGCGCAGGCGCGAGGAGGCGGTGGCGGTAGCGCCGGTGGGCGGCGGCGCATGCGCGAAGCAGCCATGGGGCGCTTCTGCGCATGCGCGCTCCGCCGCCCCGCCCTCTCCCCGCCCCGCGCCTGCGCGCTGCCGCCGCCGCGCATGCGCAGTGGGCGCCATGTCGAGCCGCGGGAAGCGGGAGCGGGAGGCCCGGGCGGGCCCCCGGGGCGCGGGCGGCTCCTCCGCCTCCTCCTCCTCCTCCTCCTCCTCATCGCGGGGCTCGGGCCGCAGCCGCCGGGAGGCCGAGGCCGAGCGGTCCCGGGGGCGGCGGGAGGCGGAGCGGGAGCGCGGGCGGCGGGAGGCGGCGGAGCCGGGCCTGGGCCCCCCCCCCGCCCGCGGACCCCGCCCGCCTCAGGAGGGAACCGGGCGCCGGTAGCGGCTCCTGGGGGGGCTCCGCCGCCCCCTGCGGGCCCGTGCGGGGCAAGCGGGAGCGGGAGCCCGAGGGAGATTCCGACCCTGAACCCGAGCCCGCCGGTGGGGAGCGGGGCTCCGGGGCGGGGGGGCACCGGGGCTGGGCCGGGGGTCCGGAGCTCAGGGGCGGCCGGGGGGAAAAGGGGGGCTCAGCCCGGGGGTGCTTAACGGGGGGGGGGGGGGGGGCGGCACCGTGGTGTTACCGAGCCCCTCGCACCCCCCTGCGTGACTGGCAGCGCCCCCCCCTCCCCGCTAATGCCCCCCCCTTTGTTAATGACCCCCCCTTCCTTAACAGACACCTTCATTAACGACCCCGGTTTCCCTCACGGACCCTTCTTCCTTAACGGGCCCTCTCTTTGCTAATGACACCGCCTTTCCTTAACGGGTCCCTGCTTTGTTAGCGATCCCCCCCATTCCTTAACGGCCCCCCCCCCCTTTGGTAGTGAACCCCCTTTCTTTGATGGACCCCTCCTTCGTTAGCAACCTCTCTTTTCTTTACGGACCCCCCCCTTTGCTAGTGACCCCCCCTTTTCTTAACACACCCCTCTTTCATTAGCGACCCCCCCCCCAGTTCCTTAATGGACCCCCCCCTTCATTAACGACCCCCCCCTTTGCTAATGACTCTCCTTTTCCTTAACGGGCCCCTTGTTCATTAGTGCCCCCCCTCTTTTTTAACAGACCCCTCCTTCGATAACGACCCCCCCTTTCTTTAAAGGACCCCTTCTTCATTAACAGACTCTTGTTCATTAACAGACCCCCCTTTCCTTAAGTGACCCCTCCTTCGATAGCACACCCCCCCCTTCCTTGACGGGCCCCTCCTTCATTAGTGACCCCCCCCTTAATGGACCCTTCTTTTCCTTAATGCACCCTTCCTTCATTAGCAACCCCCCTCTTCATTAATGAATCCCTCCTTTACTAATGACCCCCCCTCCTTCGCTAATGAACCCCCTCCTTTGCTGACACCCCCCCCCTTCCTTAACAAACCCCTCCTTCATA